>NC_090766.1:55279062-55300523 GCF_036898095.1 Palaemon carinicauda | reverse complement strand
TCTCTCTCTCTCTCTCTCTCTCTCTCTCTCTCTCTCTCTCTAACTGCATTACATTGAAAAATTGAAAATAATTTTTAACACTCAAACTGCACTTCATTGAAAATAATCAAAATGCTTTTTAGCTCTCTCTCTCTCTCTCTCTCTCTCTCTCTCTCTCTCTCTCTCTCTCTCAAACTGCATTACATTGAAATATTCAAAATACTTTTAACTCTCAAACTGCATTTCATTGAAACAACTCAAAATACTTTTTAGCGCTCTCTCTCTCTCTCTCTCTCTCTCTCTCTCTCAAACAGCATTACATTGAAAAATTCAAAATACTTTTTAACTCTCAAACTGCATTTCATTGAAACAATTCAAAATACTTTTTAGCGCTCTCTCTCTCTCTCTCTCTCTCCCTCTCTCTCTCTCTCTCTCTCTCTCTCTCTCTCTCTCTCTCTCTCAAACTGCATTGTATTGAACTAATTTAAAATAATTTTCAACAAACCACACAATTTTTTTTTGTCAAGTAGAACAGAAAAGAGGCTATGACGTACAAGTAGAGCAAAGGTTAAGTTGAACTAGATGAGTTACCTTTCCGTAAAATTGCAGACCTTCATTCGAAAGCTGATGGTAATAGATGTAAGAATCTAGTGTTAAGTAAAATTAATATTTTTGAGAACTCGGGTACTTTCCACCTAGGTATTTCATTTTGTTTTTATTGTGTAAATATTTCTATATTGCATAAGATGATGATGATGATAATGATATGAATAAAGTATCTATTTTTTCATTATGAATTATATTATTTTTATAGCTTAGGAGTAACTATGAGGAGGGTGTAAATGTACAGTTCAAGCATAAATAACCTTTGCTACGCTGACGATATGGTCCTCATCTCCCCCTCTGCCCAAGGCCTACAACGTCTTATCGACACCTGCAACGCATACGCTAATGAACATGACATAATCTATAACGAATCGAAGATCCAGTGCATGTCTGTCCTTCTAGAGCGCTCCGTTTCGTAGAAGATCCACATATTTTCCTTCAAAACCATCAGCTAGCATTTGTCAATGATTTTCCTTACCTAGATCACATCATTACGAAAGATTTAAAAGGACACATCTGACATTGAAAACAGGCGACGTAAATTTTGTTGTCTAGGGAACATGGTAACGAGAAGATTTGCCTTCTGCCGCCAAGATATCAAAAAACTTCTATTTCAAACCTACTGCTATAACGTATACGGCTGCTCGCTATGGGCAAACTATACGCGAGAATCGATGAGACGTATCACAGTCATTCACAATGATATCCTAAGGCGCCTCACCAATACCCCGAGGCACCATTCAGCTTCAGCGATGTTTGTTGAAAATAGACTGGATAACCTAAAAACCATCATTCGTCGCTCTATAGTAAGTCTCACCTCCCGCCTACGATCTAGTGAAAATCCCCTAATTCAAAATGTGCGTGCAAGTGCAGCGAGAATAAAATCCAAAATGTGGGAAACCTAGAATACGAAAGCGTCAGAACAATGAATTGTATTCACTAATATTTGATAGCGTGGCTATGCCAAATCTTCATCACTAAATAACTTTGGTTTGATACCCAGTAATGATATGATAACGTGTTTTATCATGTTACATCTTTGTTGTCTGGTTGTCCTGTATTTTCCTAGATTTTTTTTTCTTCCTCCCCAGTGTTCTTTCATTATTCAAGCAATTTCTGTTTCAACATATTTATCATTGTCATCTCCATTTTTTTTCTCCTCTCTTTTTGTTTGCTGATATGTATGTTATCATCATTGTTAAGCATTAATTATATTGTGATTTTGTTACCCAGACCTTAGAACTCTGTGTCAACCTGCTAATTGATGTTTATAATATATCACTGATATTATTGCATGTCTCATCTTTTTTTACCGATGTCAAAAGTGTAAGATCACTGTACCCTTATTGTAACTCTGTATATGGCTTTTGCTGAAATAAAGATTATTATTATTATTATTATTATTATTATTATTATTATAAGATTTTATTCCATTTGAAAGTGAATTACATAAACATGAAATAAATTAGTTCCCCCAAAAAGGCCTTTTTGAAGTTATTTGATAACATCACTGATTAATAACTCAATTTTATAAGTAAAGGGCTGCAGTATGTCTTTATCAAGATATTAACAGCGTACGGTGCCACAATAACTGAAAAGCCTAAATCAGGAACAAGGCAACTTGGCTGTTTCCTGAAATAGCCTGCCTACTCTGTGAATTAGGCAACTTCTAAGAATCCATTCACATTTTACACAAATAGCTACATATTACATGAAACAGGCAACGAGATGCCTACTTCATGGAATATGCACACTGACTGCCTGATATATATATATATATATATATATATTATATATATAGTAGATACATTAATCCAAAAAGAACGCCAATCAACCCCGAGAGAGAGAGAGAGAGAGAGAGAGAGAGAGAGAGAGAGAACCTTAAAATATGTTTAATTTCATTTATTGTCAGAATATAGAATGGTGTGTCTATGTACGACCGTATAATGTCAATAATATTTGTCTAAACATTAAAAGCCATATATGAATAAACAAGAAACACTCCAAATAAATCTCACATTCTCTTAAAAACATAAACAACGTTATATATTCCAAGAATATTTAATTCCAGACAAACACTTGAATACGTGTTATCATAAGAAATGGTAACAACGTAAACTCATAATGTCAATAACTATCCTTCACAGTTCGTACAATATTTTACCCATTTTTTAAGCTGATCAACTTCTGAATACCTCAATCAAAGGCTGCTCTTAGCCTTGAAGGGAAAGTATCATGATAAGGAAAAAGAAAAGAGTAAATAGTTGAATATAAATCAGAGTAAATTAAGTCTGAAAAGATGTCCACACGAGTAAGTAAACAATAATCAAACAAAATAAGCAAAAACAAAGAAACAAAAATTAATTCAGGAATTTTGTGACATGTTCAATACTTGATGTGAATATACGGCAGTAAAATCCGGCTAAATTATACGGCCGCTGTTTTTCCAATACGGAGACAAGGAAGAGGAAGCCGATAGTATTAATATCGAGTCAAATATTTCATTCTCCATTTGAGTATGAAATAGGTTTTTGAATAATGAAAGCGCCGCCGTGTTAGTATACACGTTGATGACTGAACGCGTATAATAAACACGCGTTCAGTCATGCGTTCTATCGCGGCTATTCAACTATGTACAGCGCTCACTAAATCATCATAAGCTGCACTTTAATGCCGAAATTCGATTGAATGGATTCAAATATCACGCAAACATAAGCACCACGGAATTTATTCAAAGTTTGATTTCATTCTCAACTTTACTCCTTTGTCGTTTCCATAATAAATGCATATTTCAAACAAGTAAAAAGACTATACATAGCTAAGGCTAAAAGTCAAGGTAACTGAACAATATATTGATTAAATGCATTATATTATTTACCAAGTGGGTGGTTTCACTTCATGGACGGAAATATTTTTGAATGCCATGAAATGAAGTCTGTTCAAAACATTCAAGAAAATTAGATATAAACTAATAAAAATTGAATTTTATCTAAACTGCAGGTAGAACTTTGTAGGTTGTAGGTTGGCTAGGGTACCAGCCACCTGTTGAGATACTACTGCTAGAGAGTTACGGGGTCCTTTGACTGGCCAGACAGTACTACCTTGTACCCTTCTCTCTGGTTACGGTTCATTTTTCCTTTGCCTACATATACACCGAATAGTCTGGCCTATTCCTAACAAATTCTCCTCAGTCTTCATACACCTAACAACACTGACATTACAAAACAATTCCTCTTCATCCAAGGGGTTAACTATTGCACTGTAATTGTTCAGTGGCTACTTTCCTCTTGGTAAGGGTAGAAAAGACTCTTTAGCGATGGTAAGCAGCTCTTCTAGGAGGACACTCCAAAATCAAACCGTTGTTCTCTAGTCTTGGGTAGTGCCATAGCCTCTGTACCATGGTCTTCCACTGTCTTGGGTTAGAGTTCTCTTGCTTGAGGGTACACTCGGGCACACTATTCTGACTTATTTCTCTTCCTTTTGTTTTGTTAAAGTTTTTATAGTTTACATAAGAAATATTTATTTTGGTGTTGTTGTTGTTCTTAAAATATTTTATTTTTCCTTGTTTCCTTTCCTCACTGGGCTACTTTTCCCTGTTGGAGCCCTTGGGCTTATAGGATCTTGCTTTTCCAACTAGGGTTATAGCTTAGCTAGTAATAATAATAATAATAATAATAATAATGATAATAATAATAATAATAATAATAATAATATATTCAAGTGAAGAGAGAGACTATCAACTATTTCAGTAACAATATATCGAAAGATAGATAGGTAGATATAGATAGATAGGAGATATATAAAGACTATGAGTAAAATAATAGTCTAAGCAAAGAAATTCTATTCTTGAAAAAAAAAACTATGAGCTTATCCCAATAAACATTAAATAAAAAAAAACAATCCAACATGAAAGTGCAAATTAAGCAAGAACATTTTTTGTACAGGAAGCTTCTCAAGATCTTGCAAACTAAAACAAATAAAAAATGTCTTTCACAAAAAGCTTCCCCCAGCAACCGAAATCCTAGAGCCAATCAGAATTCATAAACAGATAAACAAAATGGCCATTCAAACCCCCTCCCCCCAAAAAGGAACAGCAAGATGGGGTTAATCTCTCTCTCTCTTTCTGCGTCTTAAGAGGCACTGGAGAAACTCCACCGAGAAACTAAATTCCTTGCGAATTACACAAGAGATTTCGCCCAAGGCTTCGGAATCAATAAACAAAAGGCACCGATACACAGTTCTCTCTTTATTTCCAAGGAAGACAGTGTGGCCTACATAAACAAACAAATTATCCGTCAAATTACATCCTTTCGATTGAAAGGGGGAGCGAGAAGAAGGCATTCCTGGCGGAAAGAATTCTCACCAGTACCATAATACGTCGGTGGTTCATTGAGGCAATGTAAAGAAAGGGATATGATGTAGCTTGTGAAGGGGACTACCTGTACTAAATGGCCTGTACATGTCGAGGTAAACGATTTATATCGGTATTAATTATGGGTGACATGTCTGGTTGTCATTTGTGCGCCAACCTATTGTATGTATGTGTGCTTCGGTAGTATCACGAACAACAGCACAGCCTTTCACGAAGACGATCTGTGTGTGTGTGCGCGCGCGTGTGTAGAGAGAGAGAGAGAGAGAGAGAGAGAGAGAGATTTCCTATTGGTTACTATTATTCTACTAAAGTGTTTATAAATGATCAAAGTTGTCTGATATCGTGCAATGTTTTGCTGTATTTCACAAAAATAACATAGCATTACTATGCTGCCATACCAAACTTACACACACATATATATACATATATACATATCCGGTATTCTTGAAATTGGTAATAATCAGACATTCGTAAAACTGGTAAAAACCGACATTCTTGAAATTGGTAATAATCTGGCATTCGTAAAATCGGTGAAAACCGTCCTTCTTGAAATTGGCAATAATCTGGCATTCGTAAAATTGGTGAAAACCGACATTTTTGAAATTGGTAATAATCTGGTATTCTTGAAATTTTCGACAATCTTGTATTCCTAGAATTGAAATAATCTGGCATTACCGTATTTAAATTGGTAGCAATATGGCATTCTTAAAGTTCGTAATAATCTGGTAATCTTGAAATTGGAATAATCTGATATTCATGAAATAATTGGTTATTCTTGAAATTGCATCGTCTGGCATTCTTTTAACTTTTAACAATCTGGCATCTTGAAATTGGTAAAAATCCGGTATCCTTGAAAATTAAAATAATCTGGCATGCTTGAAATTGGCAACAATCTGGGGGTTCTTGAAATTGAAATAATCTGGTTGGATTAATCTGGTTCTTAGAATTGAAACTCAGGCAATCTTGGAATTTAAACAATTTTGCAATCCTTAAATTTAAAACATTTACTTGAAATTGGAATGATCAGGCGAGCTTGAAATTGGAATGATCAGGCAATCTTGAAGCTTGAAATTGGAATGATCAGGCAATCTTGAAAGTGCAATAGTATGGCAATCTTAAATAGGAACGACCAGGCAATCTTAAATTGTAACGATCTGCCGATTGTAAGATATAAATATGTGGTTTTGCAAGAGTTAGCATAATTGTTCTGTTAATACTGATGCTTTCCCCATTCCTGTGATAAGAGTAATTCAATCAGTAATTTTTTACTACCACTGGATCATTAATCATCTTCCAAGAATCTGTTTTCACACTAATTATTATTATTATTATTATTATTATTATTATTATTATTATTATTATTATTATTATTATTAAAAGGAGACTAACCAAGCTAATGATTCACATTAATGGTTTCTCTATCATTGGAATACCTTCAAAATATCCTGGTATCAAAGTTTTTTTTTTTTTTTTTTTCTTAGTATCAATAATCGTCAAAGTAAAGAAATTTGTACTGCTAATATCATACCTATCTTAACACCGCTGTTTTCCCCGCAACTTCAAAGCCAGTACTTCTATCTCTCTGTACAGTAGTTTATTATTGTTGTTATTGTTGTTGTTACTTGCTAAGCTACGACCCTAGTTGAAAAAGCAGAACACGATAGGCCAAAGGGATCCAACAGGGAAAATAGCACAGTGAGAAAAAGAAATAAGTAAAAACTACGAAAAGTTTAAAAACAATAATATTAAAATAACTCTTACTTCAATTTGAAGAGTAGTAATCTCTTTACTGTAGGTAAATGTGTTTTACTACCACTGGATTACTCATAATTATTATTAACAATGCTTTTACTGTCACAATACTACCAATGATTATTTTAACCCCAGCCACTTCAATGCCACCAAATTATCAACAATTCAGCTAGCACCCACTTCTTCCTACTCCTGTCATGAATGTCAGTAACCTGCGAGGTACCGATGTCTTTACAAATGTGATTCTCTGGTTTACTGACTTGTTTATCAAGAGCTTAATATTAAATGATAATTTGATCGATTTGCTCACTGCAACCAACGAAGGCTGTCCTGTGACTAAGTGCTCGCATGTTTATTAATTTCATACGTTATTTGATGAATTCTTTCATTTTGTAACATCTGTTAGAACTAGCTCTGATCTCAATTATGTAAATTAATTAGTATTTATAGAACGCCTGAAATATTTATCAGCATATTTAAACCAGAATTATGAGAGATTGAAAATGTGTTCATTTAACAAATGTCACCGATTTCAAATTCAGCAGATGTCATTGATTTTGCGAAGTGGTACGTTCAAAATTTCAAGAACTGAATTGTTGAATTGTACAACTCTCCAAGAACTGAATTATTGAATTTTACAACTTCAAGATCTGAATGATTGAATTTTACAACTCTCCAAGAACCGAATTGTTGAATTTTACACCTCTCCAAAAACTGAATTGTTGAATTTTATGACTCTCCAAGATCTGAATAGTTGAATTCTACAACTCTGAAAGAACTGAATTGTTGAGTGTTACAACTCTCCAAGAACTGAATTGTTGAATTTTACAACTCTCCAAGAACTGAATTGTTGGACTTTACGATTCTCCAAGATCTGAATTGCTTAATTTTACAACTCTCCAAGAACTGATGGCTGAAATTTACAACTCTCCAAGATCTGAACTGTTGAATTTTACAACTCTCCAAGAAAAGAATTGTTGAATTTTACAACTCTCCAAGAAAAGAATAGTTGAATTTTACAACTCTCCAAGAAAAGAATTATTGAATTTTACAACTCCCTTAGAACTGAATTGTTGAATTTTACAACTCTCCAAGAACTGAATTGTTGAATTTTACAACTCTCCAAGAACAGAATTGTTGAATTTTACAACTCTCCAAGAACAGAATTGTTGAATTTTACGACTCTCCAAGATCTGAACTGTTGAATTTTACAACTCCCCAAGAACAGAATTGTTGAATTTTGCAACTCTCCAAAAACAGAATTGTTGAATTTTACAACTCTCCAAGAACAGAATTGTTGAATTTACAAATCTCCAAGAACAGAATTGTTGAATTTACAACTCTCCAAGAGCTCAGTTGTTGAATTTTATAACCCCAAGATCTGAACTGTTGAATTTTACAACTCTCCAAGAAAAGAATTGTTGAATTTGTACGTCTCCCCTAGAGCTGAATTGTTGAATTTTACAACTCTCCAAGAACTGAATTGTTGAATTTTACAACTCTCCAAGAACAGAATTGTTGAATTTTACAACTCTCCAAGAACAGAATTGTTGAATTTTACGACTCTCCAAGATCTGAACTGTTGAATTTTACAACTCCCCAAGAACAGAATTGTTGAATTTTGCAACTCTCCAAAAACAGAATTGTTGAATTTTACAACTCTCCAAGAACAGAATTGTTGAATTTACAAATCTCCAAGAACAGAATTGTTGAATTTACAACTCTCCAAGAGCTCAGTTGTTGAATTTTATAACCCCAAGATCTGAACTGTTGAATTTTACAACTCTCCAAGAAAAGAATTGTTGAATTTGTACGTCTCCCCTAGAGCTGAATTGTTGAATTTTACAACTCTCCAAGAACTGAATTGTTAAATTTTACAACTCTCCAAGAACAGAATTGTTGAATTTACAACTCTCCAAGAACTCAGTAGTTGAATTTTACAACTCTCCAAGATCTGAATTGTAGAATTTTACAACTCTCCAAGAACTGATTGTTGAAATTTACAACTCTCCATGATCAGAATTGTTGAATTTTACAACTCTCCAAGATCTGAATGGTTGAATTTTATAACTCTCTAAGAAAAGAATTGTTGAATTTTACAACTCCCAAGAACTGAATTGTTGAATTTTACAACTCTCCAAGAACAGAATTGTTGAATTTACATCTCTCTAAGAACTCAGTTGTTGAATTTTATAACCCTCCAAGAACTGGATTATTGAATTTTACAACTCTCCAAGACCTGAATTGTTTAATTTTACAACTCTCCAAGAACTGGTTGTTGAAATTTACAACTCTAAAAGAACTGATTGTTGAAATTTACAACTCTCCAAGATCTGAATTGTTGAATTTTACAACTCTCTAAGAAAAGAATTGATGAATTTTACAACTCTCCAAGAAAAGAATTGTTGAATTTAATCAACTCCCATGAACTGAATTGTTGAATTTTACAACTCCCATGAACTGAATTGTTGAATTTTACAACTCTCCTAGAAAGAATTTTACAACTCTAAAAGAAAAGAATTGTTGAATTTTACAACTCTAAAAGAAAAGAATTGTTGAATTTTACAACTCCCCAAGAACTGAAGTGTTGAATTTTACAACTCTCCAAGAACTGAAGTGTTGAATTTTACAACTCTCCAAGAACTGAAGTGTTGAATTTACAACTCTCCAAGAATTCAGTTGTTGAATTTTATAACTCTCCAAGATCTGAATTGTTGAATTTTACAACTCTCCAAGACCTGAATTGCTTAATTTTACAACTCCAAGAACTGATTGTTGAAATTTACAACTCTCCATGATCTGAATTGTTGAATTTTACAACTCCCCAAGAAAAGAAGTGTTGAATTTTACAACTCTCTAAGAAAAGAATTGATGAATTTTACAAGTCTCCAAGAAAAGAATTGTTGAATTTTACAACTCCCAAGAACTGAATTGTTGAATTTTACAAGTCTCCAAGAACATAATTGTTGAATTTACAACTCTCCAAGAACTCAGTTGCTGAATTTTATAACTCTCCAAGAACTGAATTATTGAAATTTACAACTCTCCAAGATCTGAATTGTTGAATTTTACAACTCTCCAAGAGAAGAATGGTTGAATTTTACAACTCTCCAAGAAAAGAATTGTTGAATTTTACAACTCCCACGAACTGAATTATTGAATTTTACAACTCTCCAAGAAAGGAATTGTTGAATTTTACAGCTCTAAAAGAAAAGAATTGTTGAATTTTACGACTCTCCAAGAAAAGAATTGTTGAATTTTACAAGTCTCCAAGAATAGAATTGTTGAATTTTACAACTCCCCAAGAACTGAATTGTTGAATTTTACAACTCTCCAAGAACAGAATTGTTGAATTTACAAGTCTCCAAGAATTCAGTTGTTGAATTTTATATCTCTCCAAGAAAAGAATTGTTGAATTTTACAACTTTCCAAGAAAAGAAATGTTGAATTTTATATCTCTCCAAGAAAAGAATTGTTGAATTTTACAACTCTCCAAGAAAAGAATTGTTGAATTTTACAACTACCCAAGAACTGAATTGTTGAATTTTACAACTCTTCAAGATCAGAATGATTGAATTTTACAACTCTCCAAAAAAAGAATTGTTGAATTTTACAACTCTCCAAGAACTGAACTGTTGAATTCTACAACTCTCCAAGTTGGATTTTACAACTCGTCAAGATCTGAATGATTGAATCTTACAACTCTCCAAGAACTGAATTGTTGAATTTTACAACCCTACAAGACCTGAATTGTTTAATTTTACAACTCTCCAAGAACTGATTGTTGAAATTTACAACTCTCCATGATCAGAATTGTTGAATTTTACAACTCTCCAAGATCTGAATGGTTGAATTTTATAACTCTCTAAGAAAAGAATTGTTGAATTTTACAACTCCCAAGAACTGAATTGTTGAATTTTACAACTCTCCAAGAACAGAATTGTTGAATTTACATCTCTCTAAGAACTCAGTTGTTGAATTTCATAACCCTCCAAGAACTGGATTATTGAATTTTACAACTCTCCAAGACCTGAATTGTTTAATTTTACAACTCTCCAAGAACTGGTTGTTGAAATTTACAACTCTAAAAGAACTGATTGTTGAAATTTACAACTCTCCAAGATCTGAATTGTTGAATTTTACAACTCTCTAAGAAAAGAATTGATGAATTTTACAACTCTCCAAGAAAAGAATTGTTGAATTTAATCAACTCCCATGAACTGAATTGTTGAATTTTACAACTCCCATGAACTGAATTGTTGAATTTTACAACTCTCCTAGAAAGAATTTTACAACTCTAAAAGAAAAGAATTGTTGAATTTTACAACTCTAAAAGAAAAGAATTGTTGAATTTTACAACTCCCCAAGAACTGAAGTGTTGAATTTTACAACTCTCCAAGAACTGAAGTGTTGAATTTTACAACTCTCCAAGAACTGAAGTGTTGAATTTACAACTCTCCAAGAATTCAGTTGTTGAATTTTATAACTCTCCAAGATCTGAATTGTTGAATTTTACAACTCTCCAAGACCTGAATTGTTTAATTTTACAACTCCAAGAACTGATTGTTGAAATTTACAACTCTCCATGATCTGAATTGTTGAATTTTACAACTCCCCAAGAAAAGAAGTGTTGAATTTTACAACTCTCTAAGAAAAGAATTGATGAATTTTACAAGTCTCCAAGAAAAGAATTGTTGAATTTTACAACTCCCAAGAACTGAATTGTTGAATTTTACAAGTCTCCAAGAACATAATTGTTGAATTTACAACTCTCCAAGAACTCAGTTGCTGAATTTTATAACTCTCCAAGAACTGAATTATTGAAATTTACAACTCTCCAAGATCTGAATTGTTGAATTTTACAACTCTCCAAGAGAAGAATGGTTGAATTTTACAACTCTCCAAGAAAAGAATTGTTGAATTTTACAACTCCCACGAACTGAATTATTGAATTTTACAACTCTCCAAGAAAGGAATTGTTGAATTTTACAGCTCTAAAAGAAAAGAATTGTTGAATTTTACGACTCTCCAAGAAAAGAATTGTTGAATTTTACAAGTCTCCAAGAAAAGAATTGTTGAATTTTACAACTCCCCAAGAACTGAATTGTTGAATTTTACAACTCTCCAAGAACAGAATTGTTGAATTTACAAGTCTCCAAGAATTCAGTTGTTGAATTTTATATCTCTCCAAGAAAAGAATTGTTGAATTTTACAACTTTCCAAGAAAAGAAATGTTGAATTTTATATCTCTCCAAGAAAAGAATTGTTGAATTTTACAACTCTCCAAGAAAAGAATTGTTGAATTTTACAACTACCCAAGAACTGAATTGTTGAATTTTACAACTCTTCAAGATCAGAATGATTGAATTTTACAACTCTCCAAAAAAAGAATTGTTGAATTTTACAACTCTCCAAGAACTGAACTGTTGAATTCTACAACTCTCCAAGTTGGATTTTACAACTCGTCAAGATCTGAATGATTGAATCTTACAACTCTCCAAGAACTGAATTGTTGAATTTTACAACCCTACAAGAACTTAATTGTTGAATTTTACAACTCTCCAAGAACTGAATTGTTGAATTTTACAACTCTCCAGGAACTGAATAGTTGAATTTTATAACTCCAAGAAGTGAATTATTGAATTTTACAACTCTCCAAGAACTGAATTGTTGAATTTTACAACCCTACAAGAACTTAATTGTTGAATTTTACAACTCTCCAAGAACTGAATTGTTGAATTTTACAACTCTCCAAGAACTGAATTGTTGAATTTTACAACTCTCCAGGAACTGAATAGTTGAATTTTATAACTCCAAGAAGTGAATTATTGAATTTTACAACTCTCCAAGAACTGAATTATTGAATTTTACAACTCTCCAAGATCTGGATTGTTGAATTTTACAACTCTCCAGGAACTGAATAGTTGAATTTTACAACTCTCTAAGTACTGAATTGTTGAATTTTACAACTCTCCAATGTTGAATTTTACAACTCTAAGAATTGAATTGTTGAATTTTAAAACCCTACAAGAACTGAATTGTGGAATTTTACAACTCTCTAAGCACTGAATTATTGAATTTTACAAGTCTCTAAGAACTGAATTGTTGAATTTTACAACTCTCCAAGAACTGGATTGTTGAATTTTGCAACTCTCCAAGAACTGAATTGTTGAATTTTACAACTCTCCAAGAAACGAATTGTTGAATTTGACAACTCTCCAAGAAACGAATTGTTGAATTTGACAACTCCAAGAACTGCATTATTGAATTTCACAAGTCTCCAGCTCAGAATCTACATAACTCTTTTTTGGATGGATTTGTGTTTTTTTTCATATTTGTAACATATATTTACAAGAAATTTGAAACACTTGAAGTTTTCTACGAATACACATTTCGATTTTAAAGGTTTAAAGGTCGCTCATGAATGGCAGAGGCAAGAGACAGTGACATTGCCCTAGCAATCAGGACAATGCCCTAGAGACTGACCATATATTATATGATCAGCGCCCAAGCCTCCTCTCCACCTAAGCTAGGACCAGGGAGGGCCAGGCAGTGGCTGCTGATGACTCAGCAAATAGACCTATAGGCTCCCCCAGGATATGATATTTTAAGAGTTCATGATAAACATAATGAATTTCAGATGATTTCCTGAAAATTAGGGCTTTGTCTTGAATATTCTTAACTGTATATCGCTTCTAATTTCCATGTTGGAGTTCCTGGACTTATAGCATCCTGCTTTTCCAACTAGGGTAGTAACTTAGCAAGTAATAATAATAATAATAATAATAATAATAATAATAATAATAATAATAATTATTATTATTATTATTATAATAATTCAAGGTAGCAGGTAAGTTCCAAATGGGAGAGACATGAATTTCTGCCAACAATTTCCAAACCTGAAACTTTGAAATATATGCAATCTTGTCATTTAATATCACAACTCTAGAATAACTATAAACAAATAAGTAAAACTATAGGATAAATAGTAAAGTTATTTACGAGTGTTGATATCTACGAATCTAAATGTAAATTTGATTTTTCAAAAAAAAAAAAAAAAAAATCTTTATATTAAATCCAATTTATGGAATTTATACAGCGCCCAGATATAGTTTTAAATGGATACAATCCCATGAACAACTCATGAAGATTGTTGCCATACTTCCCGCTGAAGGAAGACATGTACTTTAGCTCTAAACTGCGCTCAAGAAGCAAATACGCGTTTGGTAATAAAAACAACCATAAATGCTTGCAGGTATTTTCTTACAAGAATTTAAACGATTTCCTGGTAAACAGCGGTAACAGAAAAACAGTAACATAAATGATATTGATATTAATAATGATAATAATAATAATAATAATAATAATAATAATAATAATAATAATAAAAATCTCCTCTACATAATAAAGAGCAAGTCTCTGGAAATATATACTGTATGTATGTATGTATATATATATATATATATATATATATATATATATATATATATATATATATATATATATACAGTATATATATATTATATATATAAATATATTTATATATATATATTTATATAGATATATATACACTCATATATATATATATATATATATATATATATATATATATATATATATATCTATATATCTATACGGTCAAGCACAGCTCTCCCCATGGTGAGAGGGGGTTGCGTGTGTATACATATCTATCTAAATGTTTAGATGTCATTTTGTCGGGTAGCGTACAATAATAATAATAATAATAATAATAATAATAATAATAATAATAATAATAATAATAAGTAATAGAAAAAGAGGAAGAGGAAGGATAAATTTTTCATATTTTCACTTGCAAAAAAAAAAAAAAAAGAAAGAATGATAATAAACAATTATACAAATGTATTACTTTTATAAAAAGGCATCAATTTAAATTATATATCTTTATGAAAATAAAATACCTTTATCAGAAGGATATACAAAAGGACACCAAAGTAAAGGCAACACTGAATAATTCAGCCAAGGAAAGGTCAAAGTTGACCATTTTATTTCTCTCTCTCTCTCTCTCTCTCTCTCTCTCTCTCTCTCTCTCTCTCTCTCTCTCTCTCTCTCTCTCTCTCTCTCTCTCTCTCTCTCTGCAATAAGTATGCATTACAATATGAATGCACCTAAATTTACATAACTTTGGATTTACAAAAATGGCGGATTTTTTCTCACCGAGAAAGTTCGGGTTAAATTTAATAAACATGAAAAATGAGCCTGGCCTTGTGTGTGTATGTATGTATATGTATATGTATATATATATATATATATATATATATATATATATATATATTATATATATATATATTATGTATATATATATATATATATATATATATATATATGTATATATATATATATATATATATATATATATATATATATATATATAATTTTCATAATTCTTCAGATGTCTGATTTTAATTATTTCATCAATTGTGTCAAATTAGTATGTTTTAAAGTATTTCCCTTTATTGAGAAAGTAGAATACCAAGATTTGTATTCAAAATTCACGCGAATGTAACTCCCATTGTCCATCTACTGTTAGATTATGTAATTTTGATGTTCAAACTCTCTTAATTCAAATGTTCTAAAATTATTAATTATGATATTCAAAATTCTTGATTCTAATGATAAAAAATCTTAATTTTTATGTTAAAAATTCATAATTTCAATATTAAAAATTTCAGGAAAATCTATTTGATATATTTTGCTCGGTTTTTTTTCTTTACCTTTTCTTAAAGATATTGTCTGGTCAAAATAAACAGGAAAAACTTCGTAATTTTCAAGAAACGGAATGGTTTAAAATAGTCCCCCATTGGTTTCTATGCCCTCAATTGCATATAAGAGCCCAGTTTAAGATACTGCATTCATATTTTCACATCTTAAAATCAAAATGATTGCGCGTCATACAAGAAGTGCCTATTTTTTTTTTTTACAAGTTCCAGCATATTCAGTATCTCATACTTTCAAAGTTTCTAGTTTTTAAAGCCTTGAAAATAATTAAGTAAAACAATATGAACATGTATTTTAAATATATTTTAGGGAAAATGGCGAATATAGGTTGAATTCGCAATATATGCTCTGACAACCAAACTATTTTTATTTATCTTGGAATTCTGTTTGCTCATAGATAAATTCAGTTATCTAATATATAGAGAATATTTTCTTTCAAGTCTTCTAAAGATACGTAAACTCAGGGAAAAGTACTATTGAAATTAATTAGGAGCATAAATAATAACATATATAAATAGATTATCATAGATGATGATAATATCCAGCTATTTCTTTATCAAAATTTCATTAGTATCAGAAAGAGCTTTCGCAAACATTATTAGCAGTTGCTATGGCCCTTTCTCATATTTTATTCCATTCAAACCTACACTACCCTATTTATTCATCAACGAGAAGTCACTCTTTTACTCATAACCTAAAAATATCCTAATTATTCATCTATCTCCGAATATCATTCCTTCACTCACCGATAGAGGGAGAAAAGTAGTCTAAAAAAAACCGCTATAAATAGATATTTAATAACCTCTCTTTTCGTCTCTCATATTCATTACATCAACCTCTCCTCATTATTCATCCACAGACGGTAATTCATCCCGTTGTGTAACTAGGAGCATCGACGCCTCGTCATCATCCCAAGAGAGAAAAAAAAAAATTTAAAAAGTCATTATATGCTTCTCGATTTCGACCTATGATGCAGCGGGACAGGTCCAAGGGTGCAAAACGCCTGATTGGGTGCTCTCCCTGTCGACAGAGGTAAGCTCCCTTGAAATTGGAATGTCGTGAGTTCCCACCACATCACGGGAACATTTTGAGGGGGGAGGGGTGCCTGGTTGAGTGGAGGGTGAAAGGGAAGGAGGGGGAGGGGGGACGTGAGAGTCAGTATGAGCAAAGAATAGGAGAGAGAGAGAGAGAGAGAGAGAGAGAGAGAGAGAGAGAGAGAGAGAGAGAGAGAGAGAGAGAGAGAGAGAATGTCTATGGTAGTCGGAAGGGCAAGAAATTGACGGAAACTCACATAAATGGAGTCTGTCATGAGGGGCATTCAAACAGACATACAAAGCCAAGAGAGACAGGAGACTTGGGAAGAGTGACGGACTTGGGAAGGCCGAAAAATAGCGAGTGAACGACTAACAGAGTGACACACTCTGGAGGGACAGGACAGACAAGATGGTATCTTCAAAGATGGGCAATGAGAACTGACCATAAAAGAGACAGGAAGAGCAGGCACAAACAGACAGTACGGTAAAAATAAATTATGGACAGAGGAGTCAAGAAGAGACAGATAGAAGAGTGGGTCAAGATGAGATAGTGGCAGATAACCGACTCGAGAAGAGACAGAGACAAGTAGAGACAGAAGACAGAGAGAGTCAAGCAGGGACATGGATAGAAGACAAAGTCAAACAGAAGACAGAGTCAAGAAAGGCCATAGACAGAAGACAAGAGTTCAGCAGATACCGAAACAGAAGACAGAGGACAGGAGGCACCTGGGTCAAAAAAATCATAGTGGGAAAGCCACGAATCTGACATGGCAAATAACATCTTTAACAAAGACATCTGTTATCAAGTTTGGGATAATCTTATTACACTTAATAAATACTTAATAAAGACATTGCAGTTGAACAATAATACTACATCAGCCTTGTTTTATCAGAAATGGCAGCAGTAACTGGAGAATACTTTGAGTGCATAACACTACAAGTATTCATATCAGTTCACAGGCAGAGAGAGTAATAAACTGTAGGAATCCTATCAATATGTTAAACAGGCTTAAATAAGTCTCTTTTTATAGATTATTTACGATAAATATATTCTATTGCTGTTACTGTTCGTAAAATATGTTATTTCTGTTGGTCATTACTTCTCTTGTAGGTTATTTATTTCTTTATTTCCTTTCCTCACTGGGCTATTGTTTTCCTGTTGGAGCCGTTGAGCGTATAGCATCCTGCTTTTCCAACTAGGGTTATAGCTTAGCTAATAATAATAATAATAATAATAATAATAATAATAATAATAATAATAATAATAATAATACTTGGAAACATACGTATTGCAGGCTAAATTCCAAAGGAAATTAATAGTTATGCTTAATAGTGGGATTTGAAGACTTTAATGGATAAATCGTCATGAAAATATACATGATAGCATGTGCATATATTTAATTTTTTTCTTTACAAAAACTAAAATTAACAAATTAATCCAATATCCTAAAAGAGGTGATAGAACAATACGGATATGTTCTTAATAGTTTCCTTTCATTTATTTCCCATGAATAATCATGCACATCAAAATAGCTCTCATGCATAATAAAGCCTCAATGACACCATAAATGCTAATTTCGCTCAACTCATTATCTGCCGATATAAATAACCATGCATAATGATTTCCCCACAGTAACAGAACAAACAAATGCCATCATTAATAATTTGGCATTGATACCATGCAACGCAAAATTTTGAAAAACTTTTCTCGATAATAGGGACAATATCCTCAAAAGAATGTCACGTATTAATTGAATAATGAGCAATTAAATTGATGAATTTATCAACATCATTATTATTATTATTATTATTATTATTATTATTATTATTATTATTGTCATCAACATCATCATCATTATTATTATTATTATTATTATTATTATTATTATTATTATTATTATTATTATTATTATTATTATTACTTGCTAAGCTACAACCTTAGTTGAAAAAGCAGGATGCTATAAGCCCAGTGAGGGAAGGAAATAAGGAAAAAATAAAGTATTTTAAGAACAGTAACAACATTAAAATAAATATTTCCTAAATAAACTATAAAAACTAACAAAACAAGAGGTAGAGGAACAAGATAATATAGCGAGCATCAAGTGTACCCTCAAGCAATAAAACTCTAATCCAATACAGTGGAACACCATGGTACAGAGGCTATGGCACTATCCAAGACCAGAGAACAATGGTTTGATTTTGGAGTGTCCTAGAAGAGCACGGCTTCCGGATGTAACAATGGTCATGAATTTCATATCAAGTCAAGTTACAATGATAAAAATACTCTACTTCTCTAAATTACATTTCCCTACTTAGCTATTTTACTCTTAGCTTGTATTATCGTGTTCACTTTTTTACTTCAGCATTTATTACCTCCGCCAACAAAGTTGTAAGGAGGTTATTTTTTTCAGCCCTGTTTGTGTTTGTTTGTGTGTGTTTGTTAGTGAACAGCTTTATGGCCCTAATGTTAATCGTATAGTAATGACACTTGCACGGATTAATTGTTAAGTAAAAAGATGGAAACCATTAACTATTAGAACTTGACCTTGACCTTCCAAAATTTAATAATTTCCAGCTTTCTAAATAACAGTTAGTTCCTGCAAAGTTACATTAATCTACGATTAAAATTGTGACCAGGAAGCTGTTCACAAACAATCACACACAAAAACTAACACACAAACATGGGGTAAAACATAACCTCCTTGCACCTTCGTTGGTGGAGGTAACATTCTTAAAGCCGCAGAGACCGGCAATAAAAATCTACGACAAGAATCAAAATAATAAAAAGTAATCAAGAGATAATTACGAATGTAATTCTTGTCCAAATTACGTTCGTTTTCATCTAAATCGAAGGGAGAAAATTATTTGGTGATATTTGATCGTCTTGTGGAACCTCTTGAGAGAATCAATAGAACTTCGAAGTCAATTCTCTCTCTCTCTCTCTCTCTCTCTCCTCTCTCTCTCTCTCTCTCTCTCTCTCTCTCTCTCTCTCTCTCTCTCTCTCATTATTTTTTCTTTTCTCTCACTGATACTCATGCGTATCAAAGTTGATTGTTAAAGATATCCTCTCTCTCTCTCTCTCTCTCTCTCTCTCTCTCTCTCATCTCTCTCTCTCTCCTCTCTCTCTCTCTCTCTCTCTCTCTCCCATGAACGTTTTCTGTTACAGATATACACGTGATTCTCATTTATCAGTATAGACAGACATTTTAAGCATATAAATAATTAAATAAAAATATGAATATGTTTAAAGATATTTTACGGATATAAATAAATGAATAAATAAATAAATAAATAAATTATATATATATAAATATATGTATATATATATGCATATGTATATATGTACATTATATATATATATATATATATATATATATATATATATATATATATATGTATATATATATATATATATATATATATATATATATATATATGTATATATATATATATATATATATATATATATATATATACATATATATATATATATATATATATATATATATTATATATATAAAGAACATATTCAGTTATTACTTAGTCAACCTTTTTTACAGTTTACATATACCAAGATCTACTTAGAATTTCAAATTGCAGAACCAATTTTATGCCCACACCCTCAGCTACATAAAACCATATTAAACATAACAAATCAACAATTTTCGGAATAGAAGTATCTTTCCATCTAAGTTGAACCTTGTGAAGTGAGCCCGATTTTCCGAAAAAAAAAAGTATATATACATAAAATTCCACCGCGGTAGCAATCCGATATGATTTTTCCCATAAATTTATTCTGGTCATCATTGCGAACCATTGCCAATTATTTCGGACAACTACAGACACCTCTCATCAATCATTTCATTTTCGAATTCTGTAAACTAAGCCTATATTCCCCTGTATTGTTCAAATAATTTCGGTGTTGTAGAGTCGAGGGATTTTTTATTTTTTTATTTTTTATAAATTTCATTTCGAAAGCAGGTTGCTGTCTGCTTGCTCTTTTAGTTTGTCCTGATTTATAATCTGGGTAATGGTATGAAAACTCGGGGTCGTTACTCCGAACAACCGTAGCAATTTGTAAAATGCGATTTGACTTTTGGAAATACTGAAATATTACAATTTCTATAATTTTTTTTTTTTTTCATTTTATAATTCAATTTTTATATACAGCATTCTTGACCAAATGGAAACCTGTATTTATTAATCTTTCACAGATTTTGCTTATCATTTCTTTCATTAATTCTTATATTTTTCATTAGTTTCTGTAATTTCGATTCATAATATAAATTTTACTATAATCTATTTTCGTTCGAGTGCAATAAAGGATAAAATCTTGCTTTATATTATCTATCATTATTTCTTATATTTTTCCATCAATTTCTATACTTTCTATGCATTATATTCTCATCTTTACCATAATGCATTTTCGTTCGAGTACAGTAAATTATTAAATTTTGCATTATATTATTTACTCCCGCCTGACACGTGTCTGAATTTTCTATTTGAATACCCATTTCACAAAAGTTATAAATGGGCACATGAACGCCCCCCCCCCCCCACACACACACAACGTCTGAATTAACCAAACAATAGGAAGGGAATAAAATAAGATAAGTCTGTCAATCTGTATTCCTCACTGGTCTTCATCGAGAAGGAAAAAAAAACGCAGTAAAGGATTGACTAGAATGATTGCAATCGGGGAGGGGCATATGAACAAGTTCGCAAATATCTGGGGATAATAATAAACTCCAATAACCAACTATTCTGGAAATGGCTGCCAGTACAAATATTCCACGAGAGAGAGAGAGAGAGAGAGAGAGGAGAGAGAGAGAGAGAGAGAGAGAGAGAGAGAGAGAGAAGGCAATTAAACGTTTTGCTGGAGACTCCATTTGATTTTCATTTTGGCCCCTCGTCCCCGATATGAAACCGCGCAGACCAAAAGCAAATAGTCGGACTCCAGC
>NC_090766.1:55251562-55264062 GCF_036898095.1 Palaemon carinicauda | reverse complement strand
GGACATCTTTGTTATCTTCTCATCCTTTTTAGACCCCAACAGATAAGAAAACCAGGCGACAACAGTAAGGCGAACCTTCAGGGATTTACGGAACCGCCACCGCCCCCCCCCCCCCGCTCTCTCTCTCTCTCTCCTCTCTCTTCTCTCTCTCTCTCTCTCTCTCTCTCTCTCTCTCTCTCAACTTCTTGGTCCTACACACAAATAAAGATCAACAAAGAAAACGATGAATAATATTACTGATGCTGATGGCATCATCTTAAAGACCTTAAGTACCGAGTACCTGTCCCGGATTCCTGTGTTGAATAGACTCGAACCTCTAAGCGGAAAGTTGTGAGAATGAAATTATGTTGGAGCTTAGCTCTCGTCACATGACAATGATGACATTTATGCCACTTTGTTAGGTGTGACGCTCAGAATGAGAGAAGCGAACGTTTTGGGACGAGGAGAGGAGGGACCCCGGGTGTGGAGGGCACACGGAGGACTCCTAGGGAGGAGGTAGAGGGCATGTGGAGGGGTGTGGCAGAAAGTGGTATATGGATAAGGACGTCATGGGGGAAATGGATGTGTTGGTGCCGCAAATTGCGATTGGACGGGATTAAAGTACTGGATTATTCACAAAGGTCGACGGATTTGATGACAGGAATGCACATAAGAACGAGATGAAAAAAGAAATGCAAAAAAACGAGAGAGAGAGAGAGAGAGAGAGAGAGAGAGAGAGAGAGTGAGAGAGAGAGAGAGAGAGAGAGAGAGAGAGAGAGAGAGTAGAGATCTTGAAGGTCAAGACTTTTCAAACACCAAGGCTCGCATTTAGAAATAAAATAAAGGTATGTTAAAACGAGGTAACAAACGATTCTGCTAAAAGGTGTAAAAATAACAAACACTAAAAAAGAATTACGAGATCCGGCAAAAGTCCATCAGTGACATCACACCATCTAATATTAACGTCACTTCATCAGCAGAGATAACTAAAACGCCCAGAAATCAGAAATCCGGCTGGAAAGAATCTGGAAGAGGCAATAACTCTGCGAACGACGTTCTGGGCCTCCAACTTTAAATATAAAATGGCCATAAAGAACATCCCATCTTTACAACTAAAGATATGATGAAAATCTTTATTGACACTCCCCCCTCGGTATAACGAAGGGCGTACGCCTGTCTCCAGCTCACCTCAAAGGCAGAGAATCTTCCAGAATGCGTCAGTGAAAACAATGCCTCGCTGGAACAGCCCTAAGAAGGCCTCGGATGCGTCTGATGGCACGGAAAGGATGCAAATCCCTTCTAAAGGGGTTTAGATTCTTTGACGACGAAAGAGATGGAACAACGTGTTAGATCCCCTCGGAGGCAGATCAGCAGAGGATCCCGAGTAGGATGTAGAAAATCACGGCCAAAGTATAATAGAAGGGCTGGAAACATAAGTATTCACCCGGTTAACACATACAAGGCTCTCGCATAACACACAGCGGTAAATTACGACTCAAGCGGATACATAAGATGAATGAATACGTAGAGTGTGAGTTATAGTATAAAGATACATCCGATAGAGAGAGAGAGAGAGAGAGAGAGAGAGAGAGAGAGAGAGAGAGAGAGAGAGAGAGAGAGAGAGAGAGAGAGAGGGGGGTTTAAAGAACAAATGATTAGACTGAATATTTTGGTAATGTTGAGTGAGTGTGTGGAAATTTTGGTAATGATATGAGAGAGAGAGAGAGAGAGAGAGAGAGAGAGAGAGAGAGAGAGAGAGAGAGAGAGAATGAATAACATTGAGAACCTTGGTCATCTGGTTTGACAAAGCCTTTCAAGTGTGTTATTCCAGTCAGTGTGCTGGATGAATGGTGTGGTGAGAGCATTGTAACCGAGGTATGGCAGGACATAGACTAAAGGGGGGGGCTGGAAAAGGCCTCTGGATCCAGCAGAGGGCCCCTCCAGGTAGGCAAGGCAAGGCCACGAAGGGCCTTATGGCCTTATTCCCTTGCATATACATATAAAACCTGATTCCTCCTCCTTCCCTATTTTTGGTATGTATGGACCTTCCTTATTATCCCTTTGTTACCCTTTGATATTGGTAGGAAGAAAAGGTGCGAGTTGTCAATGGCTGTTGGTTTAGAGGACCGGAGGATAAGAGTCCCAATGGAATTCCTATTCATTTCTTCCTTTTTTCTGAGGGATTATCATAATTAATCTTGTTATGATTCTTGTTTCTGCTTTGTTATTTCACTTACCAGTATTTACTATTGTTATTATCATTGTTATTAGTGTTATTATTATTATTAGCTTAGTTACAATCATATTTATAAAGTTATGTTTCTAAGTAAGTTGTTTCAAAATGAAAAAAGTCCAGAGCAGTAAAAAATATCATTATCATCATCACCGTTATTATAATTACCAATTTAAAGGTTTAAATGCAGCTCATGAATAGCAGAGAGAAGGGACAGTGATATTGTCCTAGCAAGCAGGACAATGCCCTAAAGACTGACAATATATACAGACGATCAGCGCCCAAGCTCCCTCTCCACCCAAGCTAGGACCAAGGAAGACAAGGTAATAGCTGCCGATGAGACAGCAGATAGACCTATAGGCTCCCCTAAACCCACCATCCATAGCTTACAAGGACGGTGAAGTTGCAGCGACCAAAGGAACTACCGAGTCTAGAGTTCACCCGTCAGGGACGTTACCACAATAGCCACCACAACCCCATTATATAATAATAAATATCATCATTACGACTATTACTTATTTAATCAATATAAGTCATAAGTTTATCTTGCAATCAATTATAATATCCCATTTCACCTCACCGTAATTCAGCTACTCCTACTCTCGTTTGTTATCATGATAATATGAAGTCTTTAACGATTCCCACAAGATTCGCTTTCCGTCGCCATGCTCTCTCTCTCTCTCTCTCTCTCTCTCTCTCTCTCTCTCTCTCTCTCTCTCTCTCTCTCTCTCTCTCTCTCTCTCTCTCTCTCTCTCACCTTGTCACTACCGAAAGATAATGGGCCAGACATATCTCATAATGTCGAAGATGAAAGCCTCTTTAGCTTCGATAATGAACCCTAAATTCTTGCGCAGGAAGCGATTATGATATTGGCAAGAATATCCAGAGGGCGAGTTGTTGTTGTTCTTCTTCTCCTTAACCTTCATTCCTTTACGTTAGGTGGCACTTTTCGTGGGTATTTAGAATCGTGTGCGTGCGTGCGTGCATGCATAAGTGCGGGTTAGTGTGGGTAAACGAGCTGAATTTCTTGGGAGGAAATTTCCAATTAGAGTGAAAAGCTACAGGAAATAAGGCAGTCAAGTACTTGAGTCTGTGGGAAGGAATGTGTTCACATAAGACTGCCATTTGATAACTTTTTCGGAGACATTTCTCAAAGAGTTCCCGACTATTAAGGCTGACTATCAAGAAAATCAACCAACGTATTCAATACAATAGAAGGTTAAAACATATCTAATATGATCGAAGTGAATGAATAATGATTAATTCAAGCGTAATAACTTTGAAAAATAATATATCGTGTATCAAGAAAAGTAAACCAGCCTTTTAGATAGTCATGTAATGCTTCTGCTATAATGAGTCTGTTTCTGATTCGTATGATTTCATTGCCAGCATTACATTAACACAGCTACTGCCGTTGCTACGTACTTGTGCTGGTGCCAATCCTATCGCTCACTACTACTAATTAACACAGAATAATGATAAATCCAAGATTAGGAGGGCACCAGCCCCCCGCTGAGATACTACCACTAGAGTTATGCGGTCCATTGATTGGCCAGACAGTACTACATTGGATCTATGATTACGGTTCATTTTCCCTTTGCCTACACATACACCGAATAGTCTGGCATATTCTTTACAGATTATCCTTTCTCCTCATACACCTGACAACACTGAGATTACCAAACAATTCTTCCTCACCCAGGGGTTAACTTTCTGCACTGTAATTATTCAGAGGCTACTTTCCTCTTGGTAAGGGTGGAAGAGACTCTTTAGCTATGGTAAGCAGCTCTTCTAGGAGAAGGACACTCCGAAGTCAAACCAGTGTTCTCTACTCTTGGGTAGTGCCATAGCCTCTGTACCATGGTCTTCCACTATCTTGGGTTAGAGTTCTCTTGGTTTGGGGTACACTCGGGCGCGCTGTTCTGCCTTGTTTCTCTCTTTCTTGTTTTGTTAAAGTTTTTATAGTTTATATAGGAAATATTTACTTTAATGTTATTGCTGCTCTTGAAATATTTTATTTTTCCCTTTTTCCTTTCCTCGTTGAGCTATTTTCCCTATTGGGGCCCCTGGGCTCATAGCATCCTGCTTTTCCAACTAGGGTTGTAGCTTAGCAAGTAGTAGTAATAATAATAATAATAATAATAATAATAATAATAATAATAGGAACTTTGAAAAATAACATCTCATGTAAACCAGCCCATCAACGAGTCACTTGGACAGAAAATTTGACAATAGGACCCAATAAAGCACAAGGCGTGAACACCAATGAACTTCCAGATCTCCTCAGGAGACGGCAAAAGAGCGGAAAATCGCTGACAATATCAGGGAGGAGGAAAGAGTCCATCGATAACAAGCGACACCTTTCACCAAACCATCCCACGAGATGACACGGAAATTTAAAACAACAATTGAGAAAAGCTACCGCTTACTCTGGTAACCATCCTCTAAGAGGGGCACTTTGGTGTCCCTGGTTAAGGAGAAGCACCGTGAAGAATCATTTCTGAATAGAAGTGGGGTCCAGACATTTCTCTCTCTCTCTCTCTCTCTCTCTCTCTCTCTCTCTCTCTCTCTCTCTCTCTCTCTCTCTCTCTCTCTCTCTCTCTCTCTCTCCACAGGACGCCTTGCCTTCAGGTAAATGGATATATGATGGAATCTTATAGATACGTCATTGAAAGAACAAAGTGTTTGGAAGTCTCAATGCTGTTAGGCAAAAAAATGGTTGTTGACTTAATTCAAGACGATACCGTAATAAAAACAATCTTAATTCTATTGTCTATTCTTATTTTATAGCGTCATATATATTAATCATTTTATTAGAAGTGTGTTCACTTAAAAACCATAAACAAAAATTCATGGTTACTAAGGCATACTATTTCTCGTCATTATACCGAAGATAAAAACAAAATATAAAATGTTTAAACATCGAACCTTTTTCAGTAAGTCGAGACCCCCCCAAAAAAGAGCAATTATTATCATTCTAATTATTATTACTACAATTACTGTACGAAACTCGTAACATTTTGTATTTAGATAGATAAGCACACGCAAACCATCACCAGGGTATGACTACTTCCTCTCCCCATATCCGAGGAACAGGGAGAGCTAAGCATGACCTAAAAAAATATTATATATATATATATATATATATATATATATATATATATTATAGGAGGGATTACCAGAACAACACTTTGTAAAAGAATGACTGGCAGTGTATCACTTCGAGCATCTCTCACAATAAAATAAATATAATTATGGAAAAAATGTCAAAGGAATAATCAAGCTTTGTCAATTGATGAAAGCTTCTCAAGTGATCGTTCTGCACCGTAATAGTATCCAAGATATATATATATATATATATATATATATATATATATATATATATATATATATATATATATATATATATATATATATATATATATATATATCTTGGATGCTATTACGGTGTGTATATATATATATATATATATATATATATATATATATATATATATACATATATATATATATATATATGTATGTATATATGTGTATGTATATATGTGTATATATATACATATATATATAACTATATATATATATATATATATATATATATATATATATATATATATATATATATAGTATATATATAAATATATCTACTATATATATATATATATATATATATATATATATATATATATATATATATATATATATAGTTATATATATACATATATATATTGCCTTTGCCTTAGTAACATAATGCTCTTTTTCTCATAATAATTTTCCTCCATTTATATACAATGAACTTCATTATCTAAACAAACTCTACACGTTTTGGATTGTCATATATATATATATGTATATATATATATATATATATATATATATATATATATATATATATATATATATATGTGTGTGTGTGTGTGTGTGTGAGAGAGAGTGAGTTAATGTGTTGTGTAGATACTTTAAAATGTAACAATTTACTGCTTACTTTAAGAGCCCTGGATGAAAATAAAAACCAAGTAAAAAATATAAGTTTATAACAAATGATCGACATTGGAAGGAAAATACTAAACCTTTTTAAGTGACAAACTTCGTTTATGAAAAAAAAAAAATAAAGTTTTCAATAACGCATCAGAAAAAAATGCGAAAAATAAATAAACTAAGATTATATGGCCAACCAATCAAAAATCACATGTAATAAAACAACAGACGTGAACAAGCCGAAAACTAATATAAAAATTCTCTTAAATAGCTACATTAATTGCAATATTACATTGAAAAAAAAAAAAGATGAAAGAATAAAGTACAAGAAGATATGAAATATCACTTGAACAACATCTAAGCGAGTCTGTAATAAAAAAAAAAAGGTACTCCAATGGAGCTACTAAATAAAGGAAAACGTATGAGATCGATTGCAGAAAGGAAGTGAATAGAGTAATCACTTATGTGACTGTAAAGTGTCAACCAGAAAAAAGAAGTAATCCAATAAATCAACAAATGAAAGTAAAAACTATATTGACTGTAGGAGAAAGTGAAAGTACAGTCACGTATACAATTATAAAATCGGTTAGTAATAAAATCCAAGTAAAAAGTGGATCTAATAAGGAAACAAAGGAACGGAAAGACCATATGGACGACTGAAAACGCAGACAGTGAAATTAAAAACATAGAAATTGATTCGAACAAAGCAACAAACGTTAAGGAAGAAGTCATGTGCACGACCAGAACTCTGGTTTGGGACCCCAAGCGTCTTACCAGGCACAAACCAAAACTTGTGGCATAACCTCACGTCCGGGCCGCGACAAAAACGATAACAACCTTCAATCCTATCTCAAAATAATGCCCAATTACCGATCATAAGCCTCTCTTCTGTTCCATTTTAACATAACTCCACGTCAACTTTCAATTAAGAAGGTATCCGAATGACATCCCTTTTTCCAGCGCAGGTATTGGGTGTTAGACTCGATGAAACCGTTATACAGGATTCAGAAATTTCTGTTCCCCTACTCCTCTTAACCCGCCTTAGCACCCCCTTACGAATGTCAATGCCTTCCATTGCTAACATATTTATATTTCTGGACCTGTCAATTACGTTTTATGAACCCCTGGAATGTAAATAAATGAAGAACGATTAAAATTCCCTGTAGGCCACTTTTCATCCTTAGCATATCCTCTTAATTCGCCTTCCCTTTTTTTTCTCTCTCTCTCTTTCCGAATCATACAATACATATATCTCCTCCCCTCCCCACGAGAGGGCCTGTCAAAAACTTTCCATGGCAAGCTCGTCGTCACAAGGGACACTCGCATATTCCCACTCTTTTTACGCTATCCATATTTTGCGAGCTTTGCGTCAATCTTCCAGCCCAGCTCCAGAAGGACTGCAATTTCCTCTGTCTGTGCCTCAGAGGACAAGAATGGATCGCTTTTTATTTTGGTCTCTCTTTAAGGATGACCTACAGCAATTCCCTCGTTGCTGGAGAATGGCAAGTAGAGCACTACCAGTGGGTACTACTGTACCCATAGTTGTCACACTTCGGCATGGAAGGCTATATGAAAGAGAGTACTGGATGGCATCACAGCCAAATCTAAAGTGTACTGGATCGAAGCCGCGGGGATCAAAACAACATAAGGCAGGGGCCAATGGGCAATACTTGTTTAAACTTAACAAAGATAAGAGGATCAAGATTCCAAGGCTTTGTGCCAGTTCTTAAGACCGCGTTAACACCGATTCTTCGCGAGTGTGAAGAGCAGAGGAAGAAGAAGAAGAAGGAAAAAAAAAGGTCGGCTTAGATGCTTATTCAGTGTCACAGAGAAGAGATTACGATCTCTATTATGTTTAATGGATGACTGTGGTCTCTCGGATGTTGATGGCGATAACGACTGTAAGAAAAATGGTTGTATGAATACTTGGGACATGAAAACATACGTTTATGTATTTACTTATATGTTTGCCACACACACGCACGTGAGCAAACCCACACAGTGTATGTATGTATATATATATATATATATATATATATATGTATATATATATATATATATATACATATATATATATACATACATATATATACATACATATATATACATACATATATATATATACATACATATATATATATATATATATATATATATATATATATATATATATAGTAAAAATCTAAAAAAAAAGATAAGACCATTTTAATTTCCATAGTACGGAGAATCTTAACAGATATAAAATAGTTTCCAGTCAAATGAATTCTTTAGCTGCAGAATCTTGCAGACGGTTAAAAGGTCCATTAATTCTAACAACTCTTTTCAAATGAACCTCACAGTTTCCTTAGGTCAGCCGTCTTGCCCTTTTTCCCAAAATATTCCAAATTATTAAGTATATTATCAAATATATTGTGTTCCATTCTCTCCACTTGAACGAACCATGTCAACCTTTAACAAACACTTTCCCCAGCCGTCTTGCCCTTTTTCCCAAAGCATTCCAAATTATTAAGTATATTATCAAATATATTGTGTTCCATTCTCTCCACTTGAACGAACCATATCAACCTTTAGCAAACACTTTCCCCTAATAATCTGTTCACATCTCTCTATTTCATATATTTTCTTTTATGTTTCATCATGTCAACTTTCCTCTATAAACAGTATATCAAAAAAGCTTGAACCTTTACTCTTTATTTCAGTGGCAATTAACGTTCTTAATTAATTTACGAAAAGTCGATACTCTTAATACTTTCCAACAATTTCCTTTTCCTCTGAATTTCCTGCACATACCCTGCTCTCTCTCTCTCTCTCTCTCTCTCTCTCTCTCTCTCTCTCTCTCTCTCTCTCTCATTATATATATATATATATATATATATATATATATATATATATGTGTGTGTGTGTGTGTGTGTGTGTGTACGTAATTATTTTGAGTGATTTTATAATACACATGTGGTGTATGAAACACATTTCAAAAAATATTTAACGAACTTTAAATTACAGAAATTACAGCTATCATTGTTATGCCGAATTTCCCCAATTGCTTCTCATCCATTTTCCAAATATTCTCTAAACCCCCTCTTTCTCTACCACCAATTTACTCTTGTTTCCACCCCCCCCCCATTCACCCTACCATCCCCTCTGCTCTTCTCTCCCCCCCCCCCCCCGCCCCTCCCGTACCAGACTCATGTTTAAGGCTATGATTTAATCCGCCATTGTGCAGTGCTGGGTCTGGAATGCCTCAAGAATGCCAGCCTTTCGTTCTCCGCAGTGTTAGGCGATTATTCCAGTCCCTTTCGCCGGAGAATTTAAGCATTCACAGAATTTGAGATATTGGATGGTAATATCTTCTTCTTCTTCTTGATTTTTTCCTCGGTGGGGCGTCCGAACTCGCGTGGAATACACAAAAAGCTAATTTTCGATTTACGATAACGCCATTTTTGTTTATATATATATATATATATATATATATATATATATATATATATATATATATACACACACATATATATACATATACACACACATACTGTATACATACTGTATATAAATATACAGCAAGCTACGATTATAATGATGATTGTGGGCATACTGTTATGGTATCAATTATCAATAGTGTAAAAAATAATTACATATGTAAATAGCAGTTGTTATAAAAAAAAAGTTTCTCCTTATAATATTTCATTATTTCATGAATTTGCAATAGAAAGAAAAGGCGACACAAAAACGACAGTGGCATTAGATAAGTAAGAAGAGCTTTCATGCAAGTAATAGCCAGAGCATTACAACAACCATTCAATACTCTTCGTAGTAGTAGTAGTAGTAGTAGTAGTAGTAGTAGTAATATCTCATTGTTTCGAATTCATTAAACCACCGGTCTTTCCCTCCCATTGTCATGGAATATGCACGGTATGCAAGACCTTCTGCTATGGGTAATGGAGTTTACAGGTAAGCCATTTCGTAGTCCCCATTTAAACAGTTGTATTGTCCTCCTTCGACTCTCTCTCTCCTATAAGCCGCAGGACGCTATTGTGTTTGCGGATTATTAAATCTCGGTGGGGTCAGGTATCAAATGGGGAGGAGCCTTTATTCTTTAATCGTCAATTACTTATTGTTCAGGAAGGGGACGCTTATCTTAATTGATTAGTTGATATTACAAAACCATTATCTAAGTTAGTGAGAATGATTTCATACTTTTAACAGCCTTAGATTGTGTTTTAATTGATTTGTGATATTACAAAAACATTAACTAAAATAGTGAGAATGGTTTCGTACTATTAATCATCTTCACCTTAGATTCTATGTTAATTGATTAATAACAAACACAAAAGAAACTAAAAAACAATTTTAGAATGATTTCACACTATTCATTCGTTAGATTGTATCTTAATTGATTTGTGATATTACAAAAACAACTAAAATAACGAGAATGAATTCCTACTATTAATTAACTTCACCTTAAATTGTGTCTTAATTGATTTGTGATATTACAAAAACATTAACTAAAACTAATGAGAATGATTTCATACCATTATTTATATTCACCTTACAAAAACATTAACTGAAATAGAGAGAATGATTTCATACTAATAATTAACTTCACCTTAAATTCTGTCTTGATTGATTAGTAATATTACAAAAAACTTTAACTAAAATAGTGAGAATGATTTTATACTATTAATTAACTTCACCTTAAATTCTGTCTTGATTGATTAGTAATATTACAAAAAACTTTAACTAAAATAGTGAGAATGATTTTATACTATTAATTAACTTCACCTTAAATTCTGTCTTAATTGATTAGTAATATTACAAAAACATTAACTAAAATAGTGAGAATGATTTCATACTAATAATTAACTCCACCTTAAATTTTGTCTTAATTGATTAGTGATATTACAAAAACATTAACTAGAAATAATGAGAATAATTTCATACTAAAAATTAACTTTACCTTAAATTCTGTCTTAATAGATTAGTGATATTACAAAAACATTAGCTAGAAATAATGAGAATAATTTCATACAATTAATTAACTTCACCTTAAATTCTGTCTTAATTGATTAGTGATATTTCAAAAAACATTAACTAAAAATAATGAGAATAATTTCATACAATTAATTAACTTCACCTTAAATTCTGTCATAATTGATTAGTAATATTACCAAAAAAGAAAAAAAAAAAGAAAAAAAAATAACTAAAATAGTGAGAATGATTTCATACAATTCACTTCACCTTAGATTCTATCTTAATTGATTAGTATTATTACAAAAAACATTAACTAAAATACTGAGAATAAATTCGTACTATTAATTAACTTCACCTTAAATTCTATCTTAATTGATTAGTAATATTACAAAAACAGTTAGACTGATTTCATACAATTAACTTCACCTTAGCTTCTATCTTAATTGATTAGTAATATTACAAAAACAGTTGGATTGATTTCATACAATCAACTTCACCTTAGATTCTATCTTAATTGATTAGTAATATTACAAAAACAAACTAAAAATAGTGAGACTGATTTCATACTATCAAATAACCTGTTTATTCTTCTGTTAAGGCTAATGACATTCAAACACTTATCTTTATGTGAAATTAGTGAATCATGATAGGAAAAATTAATTCATATCTGTACAATACCATCAAAACATTAAAGCAAAATGGAAGGAAATATGCAAATTAAAATTAATTTTTCTATTAGTGTTGTTACTTTAATTTCATACGGAAGACGTCATAACAAGAAGTACTGAATTTCAATTGCTTTTCCACACTCATTTATGTTCGTTTTGTGGGTAGTCCAACCTAGACCCAAATTTTAATCCTTCCTATATTTGTGAGATAGTTCATATATTAAATTAATTCTAACTCTGGCATACCAACATGACAAAATTATGCTACACATATCAATGATAATACAGGAAAAAATAAACATTAACTGTTCTTTGTTGCACCATTATTTCGATTAACCATATTCTTTTGGGAAAAAAAATTATTTTTGCTTTTTATTCTTAAATTTGTTGATGAAATTTACAAAAACACCAAAATTAAAGGAATTAATTAAAAAATGATAGATGCCATAAAGGATATGATAATGAATATCTGCGTAAGGCCTCTATCATCTGATTGATTTCTTTGGAATTTTCCTAGTTCCTGTTCTTCGCTAAAATGGTTCCACTAAGAAAACACACACACACACACACACATATATATATATATATATATATATGTATGTATATATATATATATATATATATATATATATATATATATATATACGTATATATATATATATATATATATATAT
>NC_090766.1:55234062-55249062 GCF_036898095.1 Palaemon carinicauda | reverse complement strand
AATTTCTATTGTTAGGATACCCAGAATATATTCGCATTGTTAGGATGCCAGGATGCCCGAATAATTTCCATTGTTAGGATTCCCGAATAATTTCCATAGTTAGGATGCCCGAAAAATTTCCATTGTTAGGATGCCCGAAAAATTTCCATTGTTAGGATGCCCGAAAAATTTCCATTGTTAGGATGCCCTAAACATTTCTATTGTTAGGATGCCTGAAAAATTTCCATTGTTAGGATGTCCGAAAAATTCCATTGTTAGGATGTCCGAAAAATTTCCATTGTTAGGATGTCCTAAATATTTCCACTGTTAGGATGTCCAAAAATTTCCACTGTTAAGATGCGCTAAAAATTTCCATTGTTAGGATGCCCGAACAATTTCCATTGTTAGGATGCCCGAGAAATTTCCATTGTTAGGATGCCCGAGAAATTTCCATTGTTAAGATGCCCGAAAAATTTCCATTGTTAGGATGCTCTAAAAATGGAAATATTAGGATGCCCGAAAAATTTCTATTGTTAAGATGTCCTAAAAATTTCCATTATTAGAATGACCAAAAATATCCACTGTTAGGATACGCTAAAAATTTCCATTGTTAGGATGCCCTAAAAATTTCCATTGTTAGGATGCCCGAACAATTTCCATTGTTAGGATGCCCGAGAAATTTCCATTGTTAGGATGCCCGAGAAATTTCCATTGTTAAGATGCCCGAAAAATTTCCATTGTTAGGATGCTCTAAAAATGGAAATATTAGGATGCCCGAAAAATTTCTATTGTTAAGATGTCCTAAAAATTTCCATTATTAGAATGACCAAAAATTTCCACTGTTAGGATACGCTAAAAATTTCCATTGTTAGGATACCCAAAAAAATTCCCATTGTTAGGATGCTCGAAAATTTCCATTGTTAGGATGACCGAACAATTTCCATTGTTAGGATGCCCGAAAAATTTCCATTGTTAGGATGCCCGAAAAATTTCCATTGTTAGGATGCTCTAAAAATGGAAATTTTTAGGATGCCCGAAAAATTTCCCTTGTTAGGATGCCCGAAAAATTTCCATTGTTAGGATGTCAGAAAATTTCCCATCGTTAGGATGTCCGAGAAATTTTCATTGTTAGGATGCCCAGAAAATTTCAATTGTTAGGATGCTCTAAAAATTTATAATGTCTAGGATGGCCAGAAAATTTCCATTGTTAGGATGCCCAAAAAATTTCCATTGTCAGGATACCCAAAAAATTCCCATTGTTAGGATGCTCGAAAAATTCCCATTGTTAGGATGCCCGAATAATTCCCATTGTTAGGATGCCCGAATAATTCCCATTGTTAGGATGCCCGAAAAATTCCCATTTTTAGGATCCCCGAAAAATTTCCATTGTTAGGATCCCCGAAAATTTTCCATTGTTAGGATGCCCGAAAAATTTCCATTGCTTAAATGTTTCATGAAATTTTCATAAAATTACGTCACAAATCCCTTGCCAGATAGAAACCTCTTGATACGAATCAGGTAAAAGGTAATACTTCACAGAAAGGTAAAGTTATACCAAAGGAAAATTGAGAGTATTTGCGATCAGTAATATTTTATAAACCTGTCAAATACCATGTTAAAATAATCCAATTATTGCCAACAGAATTAACTACGCGCGACATTCCATTTCACAGTGGAATATGCAATATACCTGTTATATTCATCACTGATCCCCACCAAGTATTTCACTTGGCAGGTACCAGATGAAGTGATGTATTATACACGGCTTGTCAGGGAAAGTTGTATGTACAACTAGCATTAGTCGCGGTAAGTGACGGAAAAGCCATTAAATATGCAATAAGTATTGGTTACTAACCGTTCGCTCGTCCCTCTCGACGAATATCAATATGCAGGTGGTTAATCATTATTGCAGTGTCTCTAATAAATACCTGTCCATTTGGTGAGAGGTCGAAAAAGTATATTTGGATGTCACTGCGGCCCGGGGGAATTTCGGCAATTGGAACCAGCCAACCAGCTTGGTGCTGAAGGGTCTTCCCGATTCCAACACCTTATCATTTTGGTCCAAATTAATAAATTTATTCCAAAAAGGTGATTGTATCTGTTCCCTCAAAAAAGAATGTTTGTGTTCTTTGCTATCGCAAATGATGTTCGTATGTTCCTATTGCACAAAAGTTCAAACTTGCAGCGAATGTTTTATGTTAAAAACTGACAAAAGTAAGTCTCTTTTTATTGTTTATATATGAAACATCTATCTTAATGTTGTATTGTAATCAAAAAGTATTATTTCAATTGTTCATTACTTCTCTTGAAGTTTATCTATTTCCTTATTTCCGTTCCTTACTGTGCTATTTTTTCCTGTTGGAGCCCTTGGGCTTATAGCAACCTGCTTTTCCACTAAGGTTGCCACTTGGATAATAATAATAATAATAATAATAATAATAATAATAATAATAATAATAATAAAAATCCTTATTTCAGCAAAAGCCATATACAGTTACAATAAGGGTATATTGACCTTACACTTATAACATCAGTACAAAAGAAAAAAGAAAAAAAAATGATATGCAATAACAGGGGGGAAAATCTTTCATAGAATTATTTCCATTTAGAGCACTTTATTTCGCTTCATCGTCTGTTACACCATTTAACAAGAATTCCCACATGAGAGAAAACCCAAAAGAAATGAACAGTTTTCTGTCGTCAGAAAATGTGAAAGAACAACTCTTGCGCTTTCTGAAATTATAGGTCCACATTATTAACACTTTCTAGTACAATACACTCTTGGTGTCACAGTATAGTAAGAACGTTTTACCATTACTTTCTAATACAAACTCCAAAGCCTTCACTAATGATGTCATTTATATAGGTAATACAGAGGTATGGACAGGTTATTTAGTTGAACATGACTTGCTCGTGTGACGGCACATCAAACATCATTCTCTGATTTTGAGCAAACAGTATACAGTACAAATTAATATGATCTCTATGAACTTCACCGCGTTCTCGGAATTTATAATTAACTAGTGAACGCGACCCGTCAAATATGACCGCTAAATACTTAGATATATATACACACGGGCAACCACCTCTCACCAGGGTATGACTATTCCTCTCCCCCTAACCGAGGGATGGAGAGGGCTGAGCGTGACCGGAAATATATATATATATATATATATATATACACACACATATATATATATGTATACACACACACATATATATATATATATATATATATATATATATATATATATATATATATATATATATATATGTATACACACACGTATATATATATATATATATATATATATATATATATATATATATATATATGTATGTATACACACACACATACACACATTATATATATATATATATATATATATATATATATATATATATATATATATATATATATATATATATATATATACTTCATACATTGAAGGTGGTCAGAATTAAATCCGGAACAAGGTGGTTATTAATTAAGGAAACATTTAGAATGGTATGTTAATAGTTTGAGCTATATGCCTACCTGGAATAACATGCTACCTGTTTCAGATAGTATCTAAATATGAACTAGAGTGGCACTCAGTAGAGGGCAGACCTCCGCCGCGGTAGCTTATTTCTCAACCTTTTGGTCGACCTTGACCTTAACCTTTCACTTCAACATGTATTAATTGGCGTGAATTTTCATATACTCAAATATGAATCAAGTTTAAAGTCTCTGTACAATGAAGTCCAAACTTTTGGCTGATTACGTAAATTGGACATTTTGCTTGACCGTGACCTTGACCTTCCCCTTCCAAAATTTAATCATTTCCAGCTTTATACATAACAGTTAATCCTACAAGTTCCATTACTCTACGATTAAAATTGTGGCCAGGAAGCTGTTTACAGACAAACACACACAAACAGGGGCGAAAATATAACCTCCTTCCAACTTCGTTAGTGGAGGTAATAATTTACATTGTTAATAGTACTGAATATCTCGAATAAATCTGTCGCTATAGCATAAAGCCGCCGGAAAAAAATACGTTGCTGGTATAGGATGGTTCACGGAATAATGTTGTTACCATTCTTAAATTATGTTATTCAATTCTTCATTACTTCTCTTGTAGTTTATTTATTTCCTCATTTCCTTTCCCAACTGGGCCACTTCACCCCGTTGGAGCCCTTGTGGTTGAAGCATCCTACTTTTTCAAATAGGGTTGTAGCTTAGCTAGTAAAAATACTCATAACTAGAGGGGCACTCAGTAGAGCGCAAGCCTACGCCACGGCAGCTTACTTCTCGACCTTTTGCTCGACCATGACCTTGACCTTCCAAAATTTAATAATTTCCATTTTTTAAATAACAGTTAATCCCTGCAAGTTTCATTACTCTACGATTAAAATTATGGTAAGGAAGCTATTCTCGACCTTTTGTTCTACTTTGACCTTAACATGTATTAATTGGCGTGGACATTCATACACTCAAATATGAACCAAGTTTGAAGTCTCTGTGACAATGAAGTCCAAATTTATGGCTGATTTTTGAATGGACGTTTTGCTCGACCGTGACCTAGACCTTCGAAAATTTAATAATTTCCAGCTTTTTACATAACAGTTAATTCCTGCAATTAATGATTAAGATAGTGGCCAGGAAGCTGTTCACAAACACACACACAAACAGGGGGTTAAACATAACCTCCTTCCAACTTCGTTGACGGAGGTAATAATATCCCTAAACGCCGAATACTATCCAAAATAGCCTGCTGATGAAATCATCTGGCAGTACGAGGAATAATCCTCTCTCTCTCTCTCTCTCTCTCTCTCTCTCTCTCTCTCTCTCTCTCTCTCTCTCTCTCTCTCTCTCTCTCTCTCTCAGAATACATTCGTTGCCTGGCTTTCATAAAATCTCTCTCTCTCTCTCTCTCTCTCTCTCTCTCTCTCTCTCTCTCTCTCTCTCTCTCTCTCTCATATTGCAAACTGAAAATCCTCTGCTGATCGACGTCGTTGAAATCTCCAGGTAGAAGATCTGAGAGACAAGAACACTCTGTTCAGGATTCTCTGGGAGACAGTTGTGACAGGTACACACGCACCAAACAAGCCGCTCTCATTTCGTGTGTCTTATTAATTACCTTGGAAATGAGAGTACAGCCTATCAAAATCCATCCAATAATAGTAGAGATTTGATGTGGTACTTTTATCTTCAATGAAATGTAAGATTAATCCCCGGAAAAGCTAGAATTAGTATATGAAATTTCTGAAATGTTTCAAATCATTAATTTAACTGGTTCTCCCAAGGTGGATTCTTGGCTATCCAAAGGCTAAATCAATATTTTTTTTATTTAGATATTTCTTTCTTGATCATATTTATATCAATTCCCATAATTCGATTCATCTTGCTTTGAAATGATATAGCTTCGAATTATTATCTCCGCCAAAGAAGTTGGAAGAAGGTTATGTTTTTGCCCGTTTGTGTGTGTGTTTTTGTTTGTAAACAGCTTCCTGGCCACAACTTTAATCGTAATGAAACTTGCATGGATTATCCGTTATGTAAAACGTATTAAACTATTAAATTTTGGAAGGTCAACGTCAAAGTTCAAGGTCACGGTCAAGCAAAATGTCCAATTCACGTAATCAGCCATAAGTTTGGACATCGTTGTCACAGAGACTTCAAACTTGGTTCATATTTGAGTGTGTGAAAATCCACGCCAATTAATACATGTTAAGGTCAAAGGTCAAGTCCGAGCAAAAGGATGAGAAATAAGCACACGCGGCGGAGGTCTGCGCTCTGCTGAGTGCCCCTGTAGTTCTTCCTGAAATACACTATTAATCCTAGTTTCCGAACCATGACATATAAAGGGAATCAATATGCCGTAAAAGTCGTACAGAAAATAAGTTAAAACTCCGGGCATTATCTACTAGTTAACCACCAGTCACAATTGTAAGTACATTTCAAAGGGCTTATTAGAGAGAGGACTTGCTTCTAGAACGTTTAAAGGTTTTAAAGGCCACTCATGAATGGCAGAGGCAAGGAACAGTAACGTTGCCCTAGCAAGCAGGACAATGCCCTAGAGACTGACCATACATACATGTGACCAGCGCCCAAGCCTACTCTCCACCCAAGCTAGGACCAAGGAGGGCCAGGCAATGGCTGCTGATGACTCAGCAGATATAGGCTCCCCCAAACCCCCCCATCCTTAGCTCACAAGGATAGTGAGACTGCAGCGACCAAAGGAACTAACGAGTTCGAGCAGGACTCGAACCCCAGTCTGGCGTTCACCAGTAAGGGACGTTATCACATCGGCCACATATGTGCAATTTGCAAGCAAAATGATCGTGAGAGATGGAGAGGTGAACATGAAATATAGACAATCACGATAAGTGAAATATGTAAATTGAAGTAATTAATTCTTTATTCCTGGCACTGACTAAACAACAATACAAATAAACCTAGATTCTAAGACTCGATATTAGTTACAAAAATGACGAAAAAAAAAATATATTAAAAACAACTGTCAACTATTCCAAATATGCCATTCACACTCAATCTCAATTTGTTTTTCCATTTTCCATGTATCAACTCCAATTCCTGGCCTGGGATTCGGTAGCTTAAAGAGATTCGGTGTTCCCTAAAGTTTTTACTTTTTCGAGTCTATTCTCTTTTCCCATTCTTCATCTCCGTTTCATGAATGCATCTACCTATTTCTTTTTCTACTGTATGTAATTCTACAATATGATTTTTTTCTAAATATTCTACATATTTTTCCCGTAAGCCTTCCATGATATACAGCTTGTTTCATTAAAACTTTTACCAGTCCCTGTCTAATTTTTATGATAATTCTGCCATCAAATTTAAAATAAATGTTGAGCACTTGTACTTAGATGTACTTTATCCAAAATGTTACAGATTCATCCTTGGGTCATATCCAACACAAATACCAAGTTTTGTCAAAATTGGTACAGTAGTTTTTGTGTAAAGTTGCTCACAAATAAACAAAAGATAAACTAAGAAACAAACGACACAGGGTTGATCACTTACCTTTCGCAAAATCTTCGATTTTGACGAAAGCAATAAATGTTTACCTATCACATTGTATATTCACCAATTTGTACTTCATTTCAGGACGCCATTGTTTTCATTCAATTGCGCATTCTTTTATTCATGAATGCCAATTTTTTATTGCATTTCAATGAAGTTTTGTTTTTTTTCTAAATCAGTTCTTTGATTCCGATTCGTTAATGATCTTTCCACCCTTTTGCTATTCAAATTACTAATTGTTTGTGTTGTAAAGTGTTAGAAGGTATTAGTTTCTTTAGTACAACACGGTTATCATGTCTTATTTTGATGTCATATTTACCCCCTTTATTAAATACAGCCGTCATGTTCCTAAAAATTCCCTTAATTCAAAATCTCGCTATTAATTAATATATAATTAGTAACCGTTCATTTTATAAAAATTGTTGGATATGATGCATCAGACACTCAGTAAATGTTACTTGTTGACAGATGCATGTCATAAAGGTTTAGCATATGAGTTCTTGTCGATTAAACTGAGGTACTTCAACGCCCTCGTTCCTTCAGCCACGATGGAACTAAATGACCTAATAAATACCATTTTGCCCATTACAATGTCTATATAATAAATGCTTAGCCAATTGTCTATAGACCTGAAGAATTCCTTGTTTCAGGTGACATTCAAGACAATGAGCCACCATCGCCTCTACTCATTCAAGAAAATCCATTTCAGTCAATTTTTACTGTACTTTCCAAGTACAGCTAACACTGTCACTGCAGCGGATTACGCGTCACTTTAGCATTAGTTTGTTGTCTTTATAATATGCATTCTAGATTTGGGTGCTGCCAGATTTTTTTTTGTTTTATTTATTTATATTTTTTTTTTTTTGCAGTTCATTATGTCTGGAAAGTGTAATGGAGAGACTTCTGCTGGCAGTCCATACAAGGAAAAAGCAAACCATTACGATGGCACTGAAAGTGGATACAGTGAAGTGAGAAAGAAAATAAAAATAAGGATTTATTGTTATGAGTGTACTGCCAAGCTTCAAGATTTCATTTATGCTCTTATTTCCCAACTCAATCTTCCATCAAATGGGTTCCGAGATTCAAATAGAGTTTTCTCCCTTCCAAATTATTTTCCTGAGCCCCTATTATTATTACAAGTTACGTTACAACCCTATTTGGAAAAGAAAGAAGCTACAAGCCCAAAGGGCTCCAACAGGGAAAAATAGCCCAGTAAGGAAAACAAATACATAAACCAATTGGTAAGTATTGAATAATGAATATAAAATCTCTCATGATCAGTAATCAGGCCTAAATTATAGAATATAATTAAATGAACATTTATATCAATGGAGAGACGTGGATGTTGCGGAACCACTGTCTTCGACCTATTTACAATCATACTTTGAGTTTTGTTAAGGTTCAACTTCGTGTCCCATAATTTATACCGTTCAATAATTTTAGCTAGATCTCAATTAAGGGATTTAGCTAATTGAGCTGATCATAGTAACAAGAATTGCTGGTTCATATTATGATTCTATTAATTATAGCATCAACAATAATGTGATCTTCGCTCATTAAGGACAGTAGACGGGCTGTTTTGTCTATTTACAAAAGTAATGGACAGAAATTGTCAGTCTTGTCGCTTGCTCCACAAAAGTTGCTAACTGGTAAGTGGTATGCTGGTAGATAACCTTGAGTGTACGCATGTAGCATTTAGTATTTGGAGAAATGTGACATATGATAATTAAATCAATTAAAGAATAATTAATAAAACAGTAGAGTTTAACACATTTTTAAGAAAACTGAATAACAAAAAATGTAGCTTGTCAGACAGGGCTACAGAAGAGAGACAGAGCCATTTTAAGAATCATATAATCCTATAAAAAGAAAATGAGAGGGATTAGGAGCACCACTCAAATATTTGAGAGGGAGTGTGTGTGTGTGTGTGTGTGTGTGTGTCAGAAGGGGGGTAGGGGGGAATGGGGTGAAGGGGACTCCCCCCACCATTTGTGAGTGTTATGGGCGACCACGCATCCGGAGGTGACATGGCGAGCACGTTTCACAGGCTGCACAGCAGGGTTCCAGAATGACTCCAAACTCCACCACCAGGGGGTCGGGACGAAGAATGGCCCGGCTCAGTGTGAGGTGTACCCTTGTCTTTAATTCCGTATACTCAAATGGCTAACAGGGTTTTTGTCGCCGTTCCGTTGCGTCTCGCCAGGTTAGGAAAAGCTTCATCTGTTTCCAGGGACGGAACGGGTCCGGGAGCGATCTAAAGATTGGAAAATTGAATGATAACATCGGGTCGTAATCTCGTGTTACGATCTTAGTGTCATTCTGCGTTTCCTTATAAAATTGTCACTGTCCCTTTCAGAGACCCGGGGAAGATTTAGAGCTCAGTTTTTGTTAACGGAGCAACTTGTGCTGACATTTTCCGCGACTTTACGAGTGTAAATAAATACCTGGACGACGTATTTTCGTGACAATAAACCGAGGAACCATAAATACATCTTATAACCAGTCTCATTATAATGACATAATGGAGGGCGGCTCACTAGTTTTAAGCTCCCCCGAAACTACTTTCTCTCACCTGGAATGAAATCTGTAAAATGCCCCCTCGGACATCTGCACCAGTTCTCTATAAGATGGGATTCACTGTAGGACCATAAAAGCAATATACATATACATATATACATACACATGCATGCCCATGTACTTAAATATATGTATACATATACTTAAATACACAAACATTTCCATACAAATATATACAGTATATATAGATATATATATATTATATATATACAGTATATATTATATATATATATATTATATATATATATATATATATATATATATATATACATATATATATACACATATAAATGCATACATACATACATACATATATACGTATATATACATACATATATATGTGTGTATATATACATATACATACACACATACATATATATGTTTATATATACATATATATACACATTTAAATATATTCATATATATATATATGTATATAAACATACATACTGTATATATATGTATAGATATACATACATATGTATGTATATATATACACACATATATATATATATATACACACACACACACACACGAACTACCCGCATACGCATTTACATAGATAAAGGATGTATCTTTATATGTCCATAAAGGATTCAGCATAATAAATCCCTAACATTTATAAATCATTAATGCTGTCAATAAAACATTAATAAAAATAAAGTTAGAACGCCACTATAAAAAAAAAACTTCCTAATAGGCCTACTCATGAATATTATATGATAATGGCAGTCGCCATCATAAACAAATAAGCAGTTTCACTTCGCTGGCAACCCCGCAAATCACGTTTTTCTGATACTATTGAGTTTATGTCATTTAACGTCACCTCGTCCGAAAGCCTGAGAGGACCTGTGGCTTCGATTCATATTTGGGTCCATTAGATATTTAGATATTCAACTCTGTGTATAAGAATAATTCATCAAAATTCTATTTTCGTTATGGATACATTATATGGGATGAACTATACTGTAGTTTTCTAATTGACAATAAAATAATTATTTTTTACATCAGTTAATTTTTGGCTGTAAATTGTAAAAACAATGACCAAAAATAGATATTTTCAAAATCCGAGTAACAGAAGTTGGTCCAACCGTTTCGCATCTAAAGGTAAATCGCTTTCAATCATTTTTATTAAGGATACATTATATACGATGAATTATACTGTAGTTTTCTTTTAGATAAGAAAGTAATCATTGTATACATCAGTTATTTGGCTGTAAAATATATAAAAACAATGGCCCAAAAATATTGATATTCTCCAAATCCGAGTAACAGAAGTCGGTCCAACCGTTTTGTATCTGAAGGTAAATCCCTTCCATTCACCAACTGCCCCGACATATCCCAGAAACAATCGTTAGCAATCAATCACCTTTACAGCCGAGATCTCGGTGGTTGTAGTTCGATCGCCTTGGATCCGAAGCCGAGGTCGGAGTCGGAGTCGACGGGACGCAGACAGATCGAGTCGCTCAGGTCTATTATACGAGAACAAAAGAATCAGCCGACATCTGTTTGCCTTATAGGGAAGGATGCCACGCAGTTCAATAGTTGGATGTTCAGGGCTCCCTGATACCTCATCCGCCTGTTTTAAGCTGCGCTGGAGATCAGGGGGATGATGGGGTAGGTGGGGGGGGGGGGTGGATGTCTCGAGATGGATGAATGCGGGTGATGTGCATCGCTACTTGGTAAGGATGATATTAGAGCAATTGACTAATAACCGAATGTCAAGCTCTTGACTATTTACGAGCGTTACATACTCGCACAGAGAAAAAGGGTCGTGACTTTGTGGTATGCATCCCCCAATGGCTTATCCAAGTAGATAATAAACATATCCTTTAATAGAATAAAGAAATGATAAAAAAATAAAAAGGCACATTCACAACAGTCAAGGTAACAAACATATTTCAGTCATAGTAAAAATTATTTTGATTTCTAATTCTAAAACAAAATTATGTATCACAAGTAACGAGAATGCTATATATATATATATATATATATATATATATATATATATATATATATATATATATATATATATATATATATATATATATATATAATGTGTGTGTGTGTGTGTGTGTGTGCGCGCGCGCGTGTGTGCGTGTGTGGGTGTAAAATAGATAAATAAATAAATAAGCCAAAGAAAACAAGTAGCCTACATTACAGTGCTGCTGAAAAAAAATTTTTTTTTTTCTTCTCAAATATGGTTTTCATTTGGAGGATCGATAACCCACATGACACTAAATAGTGTGTTAAATTTCTTTTAGAATATGGTTAATTGGCACCAGAATTAAGAAGTAGGGGGCAAACTCATTTTTACCATACCACTGAATCCTAGCTTAACATGGGTACCTATTTACAGCTGGTCACAGCTAGAATAAAACTTCTAGAATACTGTGTAGTATTGAGCCTCATAATGGAGAAGTCATGGCTGTTAGAATTAAATGTATAACTAGATTTGACGAAATAAAACGATTAGTAGTTTAGACAGTAAAATGGAGAGATTATAATTGCAATAATATTTTTACCAAATTTCTCGGACAAATTCCTCAGTGAGGATATTTATCATGACAAACTTTCATAATCAAATTTATTCATAATACAGACTACAAACCAATCATCGTATTTCTGTTGCTAATTGAAGTTGTCTTTATATACTCCATAAAATGAAATAAAAATAATAAAAAAGGATAAAGTAGACGAAGATAATATAAATTAGCATTCAAGCTGCTACAGTATGCAGTGAGACGATAAAACTAATTAACTCATATAATTTCTCTCTTGTATAGTTGCATTTTGTCTATTTTATACGGATTGAATCTAGTTTCATTCTATTTCCTGTCACTTCTGGCTAAATACAGCCTCTACATATTGCACCTTGCCCGGTAGTCAGTAGGTTTTGATAAGACGTGATACAAAAGTCTACGGTATACAGACCCGCAATTTAAATGCACTAAATTTTTTTTCTTGAGTGATAACCAAAATCGAATTAGTCAAAATGTTAATCCAGGAAGATGTTTCAAATAACTGAATGATCTTGAGGTCATGGTAATAATAATAATAATAATAATAATAATAATAATAATAATAATAATAATAATAAATAATCTCATGGTTTACTAAAAAAAAAATCATCTCATTTCATTACGGATACATCTGTATCCACACAGCTACTACTACTACTACTACTACTACTACTAATAATAATAATAATAATAATAATAATAATAATTATCTCATGGTTTATTAAAAAAAATAATCTCATATCATTACGGACATATCAGTCTCCACCAAAGCAAAATTCTATTTAAAAAACCTTAAATTTCGTTATGGTATTCCATAATAATGATATCAAACAAAATTAATTATTTCAATGGCACATCGGAGCAAACGGTAAACCTGATAAATATAAATGCCAACTAAATAATTTTTTTCCAGTTGAATTTTTAAAACTACAGCGTAGAAAAAAAGGGATAAAAGGTACCCTAATAGCAGTTATGAATTTTTTATGACTAAGGCAGGGACCTGTGAATAGGCTCAGATTATCCCATGGGATTACTAAAACCATTATGCACATACACACATACCATCGCAGATGGGAGGTTTTTTTAATATATGCATAAATGTTTTAGTTAAAAATACACACATAAATACTACCACTAGAGAGGTATTGGATCCTTTGACTGGCCATACTGTAATGCATTGGATCCCTCTCTGTGGTTACGGCTTATTTTTTCTTTGCCTACACTTACACAGAATAATCTGGCCTATTCTTTACATATTCTTGTCTTTCCTCATACACCTGACAACAATGAGATACTAAACACTTCTTCACCCAAGGGGTTAATTACTGTACTCAATTTGTTCAGTGTACTTTCCTCTTGGTTAAGGGTAGAAGAGACTCTTTAGCTATGGTAAAAAGCTCTTCTAGGAGAAGGACACTCCAAAATTAAACCATTGTTCTCTAGTCTTGAGTACTGCCATAGCCTCTGTACCACGGTCTTCCACTGTCTTGGGTTAGAGTTCTCTTGCTTGAGGGTACACTCGAGCACACTATTCTATCTTATTATTATTATTTTTTCTTCCTCTTGTTTTTTCTTTGAAATGGTGTGTTGGGCAGGCTTAATAGAAGGGCCATGGATGTCTGGTGGCTTATCCAGAGTTGTCTTTTCCTTTTCTGATTCTTTTTCTTCTCAAAACCATCCTTACTGTCCTCCCTTCAGTTGAAGTGGCTATCCTGGAGGGTATTTAGCCTTCCATGGTGTATCGGCTCCTCCATGTTGACCAGTTTTTCCGACTTTTTAATATAGTCTATGGGCTTCATCAATCACTTTATTTATAATTCTGTACATATTGTTTTTGTTATAATTCTTGTTAGTCTAGTTTTTAAGTATGATGTCTTTTTTATTTCTATTAATTCTTATGCTGTCTGGAGACATTGAGCGAAATCCGGGACCATTACGTCCTAGATTTCGTCAATGTCGTCTTCTGTATTGCAATATTCGTGGTCTTCATGTAAATATCCAAGACCTTACAGTTGCGTCAAGATAGTATGATATTCTTTTGTGCTCAGAAACTTTGGTTTCTAATATGAGGCACTCATCTGAGCTCCTTATAACTGGTTTTAAGAAGCCAATAATGTTGAAACGTGATGCCATCCTAGGGCCAGGGGAATGGCGGTGTATATTAGGACCGAGTACCCTGCTTCTCATAAGTCCTGCTATCAATGTGGATGTCATGAGATTCAGGTAATAAAAGTTTGTGGCAGGTATAACAACTTTTATTTGTGTTCGATCTACCGGAATCCAGACATGGATGATTCTATCTTCGATTGTCTTCTTACCATTATGGCTAAGATACAAGAAGATGATAGAAAGGCTTTTTTTGTCCTTGTTGTTAGGAAGTGGTTAAGTTCTATCTCTCCTACCGATCGCCATGGCTTAAGAGCTTTAGACTTTGCCTCGGAATCAGGCTGTGAGCAAATCATAAATGAAGCTACTCAGAGGTCTGGTAATTGCTTGGACCTCGTATACACTGACTCCCCTGGCGTTATAACTAGTAAGGTTGGTTCTCCAGTCGGGACATCTGATCATGCCTTGATTTCATTAGTAGTGAAGACTGAGCAGCCTCTCTGATATATCGTACTCTTATAAAATTTATATGAAATCCCAAGCAGACTGGAATGGGATTTTGCATGATCTTTTGTGCTTGAATTGGTCACAATTATATAGTAGTGTAGATCCTGTTGTCCCTTTGAATGAGAATCTAGTCAACATAATTGATAGGCGTATCCCTTCTCGTGTGCTAAGGTACCGAGTGAAGGACAAACCGTGGTTCAATGATGATTGTAGACGTGCTTATTTGGAGAAGCAGGAGGACTATCATCTTTGGAAGGGTAACAGATCAGATTTGACCTG
>NC_090766.1:55215224-55226062 GCF_036898095.1 Palaemon carinicauda | reverse complement strand
AAATTTTGAATTATTTCTTTTTTTTATATAAAAGAGAAATGTGAGCATATATCCCAAAGATTCCCATTTTCTTAAAACTTAGAATATTCATAAAAATATATGCAAAGTAACCAAAAAACCTTAAGCCATTATGTACTGAACTAAATGTAGTGGCTGTAAGGAAACACACTGACAAAGAAATTATTCTTATCCTTTTAAAGTGTGCGATTACGATAATTTTTCACATCTAAACACTAAACACCAACAATACAAACGGATACACCCCTGTAATTGCATAAGTACCCAATGGTAACTCCCATCCACTGTTAGTGGTCCATATACAACAAACCATTTTCTCAGAGCGGAGCCCAACATTTACTTGCCAATCAATGACCCAAAAAACCGGACTTTTCTCGCTTTGAATTTGACACAAACACAATACGAATAATATAATAGCTCCTAAAAAAACCCAAGCCTTCCTCCGTTTTACCTTACGAATAATAATGATGATAATCATAATAATAGCGGCGACGATACTAATAAAAAGAGAGAGCGAGAACATTAATGATAATGATGGGGGAGCAGAGGAAAAAGGAAATGCTCAAAACGTGATGAAAAGCCAGTCGGAATAAACGTTTGGAATAAACGTTTATTTGTTTATGGGAAGGTGTCGGACCCCTGAGGAAGGTACATTAAAATGTTAATTCTTATTTATGGCTCCGTAATGATCCCTGTAAAGTGGCTGTACTGTATTTGAATATAATGATGAGGGAACTGATAAAGACGCCGGCAGCCAGGTGGATGATGAGGCGGTTTAATGATAGTGATAAAGAAGGGGGAGAGGGAGGGAGAGAGAGAGGAAAGAGGGGCGGGGGGAGGTGACCCCTGTGACAGATGAAGTATGTTAATAACATATGACCAACAATAGAAAGGAGTCGGATTTTATTGCTGTCGTAAAATGTCTTGTTATGCTGACGGTGCGTTTTCTATGCACTTTTGGGGGGCAACGGAGAGATTGATTGATAGGATGTTATCTGACGGAGTACCTACCGCGTTCACTGATACTGAGGGCAACAGAGAAAGCTTTCATAAAGTAATTAAAATGACACGAATGGGAGTATGAAAGTATGCGAACATGAAATAAGCGAAAATTTTATAAATGTAAAAAAATTAGCCTAACCAGATTTATTTGGATATTTTATAACTGGAATTTATGTTTTTGTCCCCCCAAAAATGTGACTCATGACAAAAGCTTAAAATACAGAAATAATAACAATCTTAAAATAAATGTAAATCGTATCATATCTATGTATATCACAATAATAAGAGTTAAGTAGTAAATATGACTACAAAATAAGATAAAAGATCTTTTGGCTGGCCGGACTGTAGTAAGTATAGAAAAATATATGTAGATGTGAAATAAGTAGTTAATTTATTTCGACGGAATACTTTAAGTAAGTTTTTCAAAAGAGGAACGAATGGCGAAAAATCATCAAAGTAATTTTTGTTTTCTTAAAAAAAAAAAAAAACTAGAACTTTTATAATTGCCTTGCAACATAGATTATCTAATCTACCTAGGCGATAAAATAGTTTTTTAAACAAACAATATAAATATATATTTATATATATATATATATATATATATATATATATATATATATATATATATATATATATATATATATATATATGTACATATATGCATATATATATATACATATATATATATATATATATATGTATATATATGTATATATATATATATATATATATATATATATATATATATATATATATATATATATACATATATATATGCATATATATATATATACATATATATATACATATATATATATATATACATATATATATATATACACACATACACACACACACATATATATATATATATATATATATATATATATATATATATATATATTTATATATATAGCCTTGTGATGCAATAGAAGCTAAGCTCTCTTACTCCATAATTAATCCAGTAATTTTCCTATTTCTCTCTCTCTCTCTCTCTCTCTCTCTCTCTCTCTCTCTCTCTCTCTCTCTCTCTCTCTCAAACCAATAGCGTTCATTATTTCCCCAACAGCAACCTCCCTGAGGCGACTGTTTAAAAAATATCCTCTTTATTTATCGTTCACCTGAAGGGGGGAGGGGAGATTTTTCAATGATTTATGAATTACAGATGTATACTTCCCTTCACACATTTGCAATGCAACTGTGTACATTACGATGTAAACCCAATTTGATCATTACGGCATAATAGAGATGTAATTGTAGACTTTTTTTTGGCTCTGAATAATTCATGTCTCAACGAATAATTATATATAAATTCAAACTAATGTCTAACGATATAATAAAATAGTAACACTTGTCAGAATTACCAAAGGAGTTTGTGGGATGGATATATATTTTTATTTGTAATGTTAATAGAATTCTAAATATTTTTTTAAGATGGGAGCATTTTTCAGTGATACTATAATTTATGTCTGACAGCAGTCAATTTAAACCTAGAAGCAAATACACCATAAGAACCATTTGTAGAATATATTGAGAATAATTTCACCGAACAAAACTTAGTGAATTTATCATTTTAATAAGGCAATCATGCACAGAAAGTATCAGAACAAATGAATTAAATCCATTTACGCATAACCTTAGTTTATAAACATTGCATTATACATAAAAAAGACAAACTTTCGCGAGAAAAAAAAAATCACTCTCCTAAGTACCCGAATCTCAATGGAGCGGCAACTCTTGACGGTGCTGCCATCTACGCAGCTCAGCTGGAAAATCGATCTTTCGACATCTATCAACAGCTGTTTCCTCGTTCAGGTCAAGTCAGCTGATTTCCTCTGAGGTATATGATCGTCACAATTTCAATTTGTCAGCGAACTGACAAATTTGTTACAGAGTCCTGTGATTGGGTACGACGGATAGAGTTTTTAAAGAGACGTCTGGACCCTGATTCTTATGAAAGAAAAGAAAGGATTGGTTGAGAACTTTACATATTATTATTATTATTATTATTATTATTATTATTATTATTATAGTTAATATTTATTTGACGCCTGAAATTAAGATAATTTAAGCGAATAAACATGTACATTTGGTCTCGGATAAAAGAATTTTTTAAAAGCGTAAAATAATGTTTTTTTTTCTGTTATCTCTTCTGCAAATGAAACCAAGTAATCGTTAAACCACTAAACTGCTGCTTTTCCATTACTTGAATGGATCATTCTAAAATTAAGAGATTAACATATTAGCATTTTTAGCCAGAGGCATATTTCAGTAGTTTTGTCTTTCATCGTGTGAACTAAGTATGCTAAAAAGGATTTGAGATTCGAAATTAAGATAATTCAAACGTATAAACATGTATATTTGGTCTCAGATAAAGAATTCTTGAAAGATTAATAAAATGACTACACAATAGGGAAAGAGTTACCCCTGCACTAATTAAATTACACTGGCTGCCAGTAAAGGCGAGAATTGAATACAAGCTACTCTTACTAACGTTCAAGATACTGAACCAAAATATCTAAAAGAATGCCTGAACAAACTAGAACTAGAAACAAATGTTAACATAAGACACATGAGTGACAAACATAGGCTATCTGAACCAAGACAAATAGTAAATTTGTGAGAGAGCTTTTAGCTACTGTGCGCCTAGACATTGTAATAAACTGCCAACTGAAATGAAGGACCAAAGGGAGCAATTGAATTTAAGAAGAAACTAAAGACATTACTTTTCACAAGATCATATGATTTGGAAGATGCTACAATCAAATAATTTTATAAGTTATAATGAAACTGTTTCGTTGGATGATTGACATGGACCCGGCCGAGAAGTAGTTCACTCGACTTCAGTGGAGGGTTGGATTTAAACCCAAAACAAGTAAACAAGTGAGTAAATTAATGTGAATTTTTTCTGTTATCTCTTCTGCAAATGAATCCAAGTAATAGTTAACCCACTAAACTGCTGCTTTTCCATAACTTCAATGGATCATTCTACAATTTAGAGAAATCGTGAGGAGTAAAATGGCAGGAATACTTGGATGAAACGCCTTTAAAGCTATATGACGAAAAACAATTAACATTTAAACTGAACATATAATTTATAAAACATTACACAAACGAAATAATTAGACTATAAATTTAAAAAGCTACTCACAAAACAGCATAACTATTGTTGGTTTAGTGAAAGTCAGCGAACAAATACCTCTATGTCGCAGGAGCAATAAACTGCTATCAGTTATGATTATATGTGATTTGAAATTAATTACTTCCATATAGTTAGTAATAATAATGTTTCTGTTTGTGATCTACAATTAAATACTTTCATATAGTTATTAATAATAATGTTGCTGTTTGTGATCTACAATTAAATACTTCCCTATAGTTAGTAATAATAATGTTGCTGTTTGTGATCTAAAATTAAATACTTCCATATAGTTAGTAATAATAATGTTTCTGTTATGTGCAATGATGAACTCTCTCTCTCTCTCTCTCTCTCTCTCTCTCTCTCTCTCTCTCCTCTCTCTCTCTTCTCTCTCTCTCTCTCTCTCAAATACCCTTGTAACTTAATAGTCATCTCTATCGATTCATAATCACTAGTCACTAAGAAGCACTTTCGGTTATTTCATTACTAATAAAGCGAAGTTTAAATCCTGTTCTCTCTCTCTCTCTCTCTCTCTCTCTCTGCTCTCTTCTCTCTCTCTCTCTCTCTCTCTCTCTCTCTCCCCATGTATTTTTCCAAAATTCTAGCCACTTCTTTATTACTCTCTACCTATCAACCAGTATATAAATCAGTCAATCCTTCCATCAGTATATTTTATTCCTGTGAACTATGTGAAAATGCCTTCAAGAGATCTTGATAACTCTCTCTCTCTCTCTCTCTCTCTCTTCTCTCTTCTCTCTCTCTCTCTCTCTCTCTCTCATCTCTCTCTCCTCTCTCTCTCCTCTCTCTCTCTCTCCCCCCATGTATTTTTACAAATTCTAGCCATTTCTTTATTACTCTCTATCTATCAACCAGTATATAAATCAGCCAATCCTTCAATCAGTATGATTTTATTCCTGTGAACTAATGTAAAAATGCCTTCAAGAGAGCTTGATAACTCTCTCTCTCTCTCTCTCTCTCTTCCTCTCTCTCTCTCTCTCCTCTCTCTCTCTCTCTCTCTCTCTCTCCTACCATTCAGCCCCCCTCCGTTTATACCACTTTCTCGACCACCATGACTTTATGCAAACAACCGGAAAACGAGAAGCCCGTGATTGCCTTATTCCCTAGTTTACTTTGCCGTCTTCATCGCCCCCCCCCCCTCTTCCCCCCTTTCTTTATTTGCGTATTTTTCATCACGTTGTCCGTATTTCGTCCCTTTTAAAGGGTGAGCGAGGGTATTCCTTATTTCTGTCTGAAGGGAAATGAAGACGTTGAGTTTAAGGAGGAGGGGGAGGGAGGGGGGATTGTATTAAACGAGTTGGGGATTTCTTGAGGAACCAAGGCGTTCTTCTCCGTTTTCTATTTAATGTACTTGTTTTTGTTGTGACTTCTTTAAACTGAAAGCATTCAGTTAAATTAGATTGTGGGGCTATGAACTAATTTTCACAATGCTAAACACGTTTGTTATTGATTGATAAGTAAAATCAGTAAGCTTATATATTGCTGTTCCATTGACAAAGGCGTACTACTCTGCAGCAATTTGCAAAAATTCCCCACACATTTTGCAAAAACTTACCCTCACATTTGGTAAAAAAAAAATTCCCTCGTATTTTGCAAAAATTTCCCTCATAATTTTGCAAAAATTAAATTCCCCTCACATTTTGCAAAAAAAATCCTCACATTTTGCCAAAAAAAAAATCCCCACATTTTGCAAAAACTTACCCTCACATTTGGTAAAAAAAAATTCCCTCATATTTTGCAAAAATTTCCCTCACATTTTGCAAAAATTAAATTCCCCTCACATTTTGCAAAAAAAAATCCTCACATTTTGCAAAAAAAAAAAAAAAAAAAAAAATCCCCTCATTTTGCAAAAAAAAATTCCCCTCACATTTTCTTTTTTTTTCAGATAGCTACTTTTACAGAATCATACACTTCACCAGCCGTAACGAATCCAATACAGGGACAAATGCCTCAGACATGTCCTTCCACTAGCGTCGTTTATGGTCTTCCTATGCCAGTCTATATCCGCAAATTTTCTGGCTTGATCTCAATGCAATTCTGAATTATGAGAAATCTTATACAACAGGCATAACGAACTATCAGAATGAGGGTGCCAGAAATTAACACCCAAACCACGAATAAGGAATTTATTAGACCTCAAATTTTTGTCCAACAAATCAAAATGAAATTCAACAGCCGAAGACCAGACAGGAGAACAATACCCGAAACGAGGCAAAATTAAATAATTAAAACAATTCTTCACAATAGATTGATCATCGAAAACCTTAAGAGACTTTCTCAATAAGATTTTTTTTTTGTACTAAATTGTACAGAAATTTTGCGCTTCTCATGAGCAAACTTTAAATCCAGAACCACACACAAAACCTTACACGAGTTGTCTATAGTTAGAGTTACATTGTCAATAAAAAGATGTGGATGGTGAGGAGCCACTGTCCTTGACTTGCCCACAATCATCCTTTGAGTTTTGTTAGGGTTCAACTTTATCCTCCATAATTTGCATCCATGCACCGACTTTAGCCAGATCTGTTTTAAGAGATACAGCAACCATACGTCCTCCATTTGTGATATGGGAATGATAACGAGCTTGTTTTCTAAGCCAATATATATATGCGTATATAGTATGAAAAGTAATGAGCTCAGAACTCTGCCCTAGGGAACACCAGATATTAAATCATATAATTTCTCTGGTACCCATTAAAAACTACCCTTTTACTATCGATTATTTCAAAATTCAGTAATGATGCTAGAAAAGACTCACCTACTCCCATCTGTTCAAGTTATAAGGGCCTCGTGATTAACACGGTCAAAGGAAGCACTAAAATCACGGTCAATCACACAAAATTTCCGACCACAATCAAGGGATTTACATACAGTATTGAAAATTAAGAAGGGCAAACATACGCCTAAAGCTTATACTGGCACTTTATTGAAAATAAATGTTGTATCAGGCATCCTGTACTTGAAAATATTCAAAATAGAGTATATTAATCTTATATCCACTTCTGCTTGCAACAAATTCTTTGGCCGTTTCAAAGTTTTAATGTTATCTTACAGAATCTGAGTGTGCGCAGAAGCCTGTCTAGTATAAATTCTAAAACCACCATAAAATGTAACAAAAATCATGAAAACTTAAGAAACTATAATGATGCGACAGCCAATCATCATCATCTTAATCAATTAAAGCCTGCCGTTTTAATGGCACACCCCGCGTCCAAAGAAATTAACCAGAATTAGAGATGAGCGAGAGCATTATAAACAAAAGAAGTGGACCTTCTTCATTCCGTCCTTACTGCATGTGGTAATGACGGATCAAGATCTTTAAGGTGTAGTGAATACGAATCTTCGCTAAAACGAAACGCTTAAATGATACTCATTAGTTCTTTTCTCCCTCTCCCCTCAATCTCTATCTTGATGGGAATTATTTCTCATTCCATTTTTTACCTTAAAGTTAATAGATATAATGACCGTCGACCTGAAACATTTGGTACAAACCGCTTGTATTCGCATAATCATCTTTCGTTTAAGTCTTTCTCCCACCTGCAAGAAAATCGTGCAAGCAAAAAAAAAAAAAAAAAAAAAAAATTGCAAGCAAAAATAAATAAGTGCTTGTCAGCTTTTGCAACAAATGATACCATTAACTGTAAATGAAAAAAAAATTGTCCTCCCAGATAATTCATTTACATACCATCCCCTTGCAAAGAAACATCATTGTAAGTGTGAAAAGAAATTAGAAAAAATGCAAAATTAATTCTTCATCGACGTTCACGCTAATGTTCAGACGTCCTTCGGGACAACCAAGGGGACATCTTCCCTCTGATATTCCCATTATAATTCCCAAAAACATACAGTAATATTTAGTTCCCTTAATCGACTTCGATATTCTGTGGATCTCCCCTCTCGTAAATAAAGAAAAACTGAAGAAATATAAGGAGAAAGTAAGACGATGACTCTATGCTATATATGATTTCCCTGCTGGAATATTAAACGTGCAATTCTTCGTCTCCCACAAAAAATAACGCGTCGACAAACAACAGTGACTTCCATTGGTTTATCTAATAAATTAATCCCTCTTTCGGGTTAAAAAAATTGAACCGAGAGATTTAATTCTCTTATTCTCAAAGTAAGAAAAACTGGTCATCTTATTCCAAACAATTGTATTCAATTTCCATACGAGGACGCTCGATCCTGAAGATATTGTCGTCGGGCTCCCGAATTATTAAATCAATACGCAGCGTCTTCGGCGTTTTTTGCCATTCCAACCATATAAATCTAATTACTTTTTTAGCCAATGAAATGCAATAGATTGAAAGTAGATATCATACTGCGTTTAATGTCGACGGGTGACGGTCATTACTTGACGCGAAAAAAAATTATTGAAAACATCCACTTACACTAATTTTTTAGATAATCAAATCGCCTGAAAATTACATATAAAAAACAAGACTACTTATCAGTTTAGTGAGATCAGTGATACTATATTGACATAAGTCATGCTATGACAATGAAACAATCTCCAGTAGATTCGAAAACAAGGCCCTCAGAAGGATATTTGGAGTTGAATGGCAGGATAGAATTAGAAATGAAACTAGAGTGCAATATGTGAATGAGATCTTGGTGAGGGGTAGATGGAGATGGTTTGGGCATGCTCTTCGCACCCCCCAAGAGGGATTAGTTCACCAAACGTTTAACTGGGCTCCTCAACCCAATAGAAGAGGTAAAAGACCCAGGCCTACATGACTGAGAACTTTGAAGCGTAAGTATGAGATGATGAATGGAGAAGTATTGAATCAAAAGCTCGAGATAGAGACGATTGGTGAAATCTAACAGAGGCTCTTTGCGTCAATAGGCGTAGGAGGAGATGATGAAGATGATGATGATGAGGATGAATCCAAAAGGGTATTAAGTAATTCTGTAAAGAGGAAATCGACATATGTACGCATTCACGACTTGGTGGACACTAAAGCCAACCTAATGTTAATCCTGAAATTTATGCTACTTCAATACAAAACAAAATAGCGTATCTTCTAATCTAAGTTTACGAAGGTCTCATAGAGAAACATTGTTATTCATGGCGTCTGAACTAGATATTTTTTCAAAAGGAAAGATTATATATATATATATATATATATATATATATATATATATATATATAAATATATATGCATATATACATATATATAAATATAGATATATATATATATATATATATATATATATATATATATATATATATATATATATATATATACACATATATATACGTATACGTACATTTATATAATACATATAAATACACAATATATATATATATATATATATATATATATATATATATATATATATATATATATATATATATATATATATATATATATATATATATATATATATATATATATATATATGCATAAATACACGAGTGTATAAAAGAAACTATCACAGAACGAATGACTACTAAAATGCAGCGAACCGAGTCAGAAGAAAGTAAAGTAACCCCATCCGAACATAATGTCCAAGGATGTCAGGTCTCATTAAAAGCGCATTATCTCTTTCCCCAAAATACAATAAAACTACTTAAAAATAAACCATTCCCTTCCCTCCCCCAACACACACTTCCCGTTCCGCTATTGCCAAAACCTCAGCAGGAAGGAGAGAGAGAGAGAGAGAGAGAGAGAGAGAGAGAGAGAGAGAGAGAGAGAGAGAGAGGGCGATAAGGTCTCTCTCTCTCTCTCTCTCTCTCTCTCTCTCTCTCTCTCTCTCTCTCTCTCTCTCTCTCCTTCCTCTACCACCTATCCTGTTCAGTCTGTCTTCCTTCCTGGTCCTGGCCCCAAATCGTCATCCTTCTCCTCCTCTCTCCTTGGCATGATGCCTTTCCCTGGAACAGTAACCATTTAGCGCCGCCAATACTCCCTTCAGCGTTTACCACATCCAAAACAATTGCTATTATTCCTGTTCTTCTCCATCACTCTCTCCAATCTGGCCAAATGGACATCTAATGATAGCAGGGCCGCATAATGGGTTCCATCGACGTCTAAGTTCGACATTCCCGCAGCGCTTCGCTCGAGCGCGACCCATTTCGTTCAACGCGCGTCTCCCGGTGGACTGTGAGCCGAGTTTGGAAAGCATTTTCCACTCGCCCGAACAAAGCGACGCCTCGATTTAGTCGAAAAGATGCGGATTCGCGGGGCGTTCCGTGCGGGGAAGCCTCCGGAGACGGAATATCTGTCGAGATGGAAAATGTAGGACACGATAACTTGTGGAGGCGGATGCTGGCAAATGGAACGCGAGCAGAAGCTTCGGTGGGGTCATCAATTCCGTGCACTAACTCAATAAAGAGCCTGAGTTGACCGTGGCCAGGCATCGCAGGGCCGTTGGAGGGGAGGCTGGGGGTTGGGACAGGGTTTTTGGGATGGACTGTGGGGAAGGTGGGGGTGGGGGTGCTGTGGGCTTCTGGGTGGATTTTTTTTTCTGTCTCCATCTCTTCCTTTATTTCTATGCCTCTCATTTCACCCTCCATTTATCTTTCGCCTTTGGTCTTAAGGGGAAAGTTTTCTTGCATCTAATGTTAAAGTGTCAAGTGTTCTATAGTATTCACTCTCTGGTTTCTTGAGAATTTAACGGTGAAATAAAACGAAAAATCTGAAAGCCGGATTTTTATCTT
>NC_090766.1:55210224-55212724 GCF_036898095.1 Palaemon carinicauda | reverse complement strand
GGCAAATCTAAAAAAAAAAATCTATTATTATTATTATTATTCTCGCCTGAAGACGGAGCAAGCTGTTCCGAAACGCGTCGCAACCCACTCCTGACTTTACCTGTTGTAATTTTCGAGTATTGCTTGTACTTGTATTAATTACATCCAGCCTTAACCTGATTTGTATCCTTCACCCTGATAAGCTTCGCCAACTTGCTAGCTGAATGTAGCAATCCTGAAAAAAGAATTGTCCGAAGAATCGAGAAATTGGACAAGAAATTGAATTCTGCCGATGCAACCATAGTATTTAACTCCACCTGTTTGAAGGAGGGTCTCCTACCAAGATATTATTATTATTATTATCATTATTATTACTATTATTGTCATTATTACTTGCTAAGCTACAACATTAGTTGGAAAAGCAATATGCTTTAAGCCCAGGGGCTCCAGCAGGAAAAATAGCTCAGTGAGGAAAGGAAATAAAGAAAAATAAAATATTTTAAGAAGAGCAACAAGATTAAAATAAATATCTCCTATATACACTAAAAACTTTAACAAACCAAGAGAAAGAGAAACAAGATAGAACAGTGTGCCCAAGTGTACCCTCAAGCAAGAGAACTAACCCACAAGACAGTGGAAGACCATGGTACGAAGGCTATGGCACTACCCAAGATTAGAGAACAAAAGTTTTATTTTGGAGTGTCCTTCTAGAAGAGCTGCTTACCATAGCTAAAGAGTATAAACAATGTATAATCCTATATGATACTAAAAGAATATTAAGCCAAATCTTTTATTAACTCAACTTCCTTGCTTTGAAAATAAAAACAAATAAATGAATACAGAATATCATTTGTTTGTTACCCAAGGACATTCGTTAGTTTGGCCTTGATTACACATGCAAGTATTTTTACCTTTCTAGATATGACATCGAGAATAGTCTGCACTTATATATAAAAATTAATTGAGCAAGATTTTCACTTATACTTGTTTGAAAAAGGATGGAGGTAGGAATTTACAGACGGCTACTAATAGGTGATATTTCTCAATCGTTTCGAAGAAATTAAAATCTTGTATATGTATATAAAGACCTGATATATAAATACGCATACAACCATTTATACAAGCACACATACACACACACATATATGTATGTATATATATATATATTATATATATATATATATATATATATATATATATATATATATATATATATATATATATATATACAAATATATATAAACATGTACAGTACACACATTATTATTATTATTATTATTATTATTATTATTATTATTATTATTATTATTATTATTAGCTAAGCTACACCCCTAGTTCGAAAAGCAGGATACTAAAAGCCCAAGGAAATAAGGAAAAATAGCCCAGTGAGAAAAGGAAATAAATAAACTATTGGGAAGAAATGAATAACTAAAACAAAACATTTTAAGAACAGTAACAACTATAAAAAGACGTATGACATCCTGTTCAACATAAAATCATCTGTTGCAAGTTTATATATACTGTAATAAATATATATATATATATATATATATATATATATATATATATATATATATATATATATATATATATTTTATATATATATTTATTTATTTATATATATATATTTATTTATTTATATATATATTCATATATATATTATAATATATATATATAATATATATATATATATATATATATATATTATATATATATATATATAATATATATATATATATATATATATATGTATATATATATATATATATATATATATATATATATATATATATATATATATATATATATATATATTGTAAAAGTCAATGTATTTCTCCTGTTACACCGAAAACTATCTGCAGGACATTCGGTCCGAAAAGAAAGTATCTTCGATTTTTGGACACTACTAAGACATTGTCTATTCATTATATATATATATATATATATATATATATATATATATATATATATATATATATATATATATATATATATACATATATATATATATGTATGTGTGTGTGCGTGTGTTGTGTGTGTGTGTGTGTAAATTCCGTTATTCATGAAGGGGCTGTGTAAAGGTCGTGTTTCGTATTCCTAAATATTTTTATGTGCAGCGAAAATTGACAGCTATGCAGCTTGTTAAATAAATCCCACAAACACAATAGTTGTTTTGATATTAAATGGACAATCAATGATGTTCGAACTGTACGGTGAAATCCGCAAGTATAAATATACTATCAATGAATACGAAATCATCTCAAATTGATCACTTTATTGATGTCGTAACTCACTTTAGGTATCCCTGTACATACAAATACATTGATCTGTGATCAGCATTTTTTCTGCTAAGTAATAACGGTTCACAAGAACACGCATTCGAGTCGATAAAATATTTAAAACATGATACCATCAGGTTTATTGGGTGATAAAATGAGATATTTTGTGAAGTCAAGAATTTCCGAGTATTTTATATCGAGTATTCATTGCATGTCATATAACAGCAAAGTTACACTTTTTA
>NC_090766.1:55202724-55205224 GCF_036898095.1 Palaemon carinicauda | reverse complement strand
GTATTACATTACCTTATATACGAATTAAATTCATAAAAAGAAACTTGATTTAAGCATGCATGTGATTATTTAAAAATATATATCAGCACTCTAGGCATTCTTTCACAGTTTTACGAATGTAATGCTTTAGCCTTGTCCACTCTGGCTTCATTAATCCCATAGATTCAAAGTTCCGTAGGGCAGTGCTTCAGCCTTGTCCACTTTGGCTTCATTAATCCCATAGATTCTATGTTCCGTCAGGCTATGCTTCAGTCTTGTCCAATTACGCTTCATTAATCCTATAGATTCTATGTTCCATCAGGTAATACTTCAGCATTGTCCACTTTGGCTTCATTAATCCCACAGATTCTATATTCCGTCGGGCATTGCTCCAGCCTTGTCCACTTTGGCTTCATTAATCCCATGGATTCTATGTTCTGTCGACCAATACCTCAGCCTTGTCCACTTTGGCTTCATTAATCCCATAGATTCTATGTTCTGTCGACCAATACCTCAGCCTTGTCCACTTTGGCTTCATTAATCCCATAGATTCTATGTTCCGTCAGGCAATCCTTCAGCCTTGTCCACTTTGCTTCATTAATCCCATAGATTCTATGTTCCGTCGGGCAATGCTCTAGCCTTGTCCACTTTGCCTACATTAATGCCATAGATTCTATGTTCCACGGGTAATCCTTCAGCTTGTTCACTTTGGCTTCATTAATCCCATAGATTCTATGTTCCATCGGGCAATCCTTCAGCCTTGCCCAAATAAGCTTCATTAATCCTATAGATTTTAGGTTCCACTGGGTAATGCTTCAACCTTGTTCACGTTAACCTTATCAATCCCATAAATTTTATGTCCCCTTGAGCAATGCTTCAGCCTTGTCTATTTTGGCTTCTTTAATCCCATACATTCTATGCCCCATCGAATAATTTTTCAGCCTTGTCCACTTGGCTTCATTAATCCCATAGATTCTATGTCTCGTCGAGCAATGCTTCAACCTTGTCCACTTTGGCTTCATTAATCCCATGGATTCTATGTTCTGTCAACCAATACCTCAGCCTTGTCCACTTTGGCTTCATTAATCCCATGGATTCTATGTCTCGTCGAGCAACGGTTCAGCCTTGTCCACTTTGGCTTCATTAATCCCATGGATTCTATGTTCTGTCGACCAATACCTCAGCCTTGTCCACTTTGGCTTCATTAATCCCACAGATTCTATGTCTCGTCGAGCAACGGTTCAGCCTTGTCCACTTTGGCTTCATTAATCCCATGGATTCTATGTTCTGTCGACCAATACCTCAGCCTTGTCCACTTTGGCTTCATTAATCCCACAGATTCTATGTCTCGTCGAGCAACGGTTCAGCCTTGTCCACTTTGGCTTCATTAATCCCATGGATTCTATGTTCTGTCGACCAATACCTCAGCCTTGTCTACTTTGGCTTCATTAATCCCACAGATTCTATGTCTCGTCGAGCAACGGTTCAGCCTTGTCCACTTTGGCTTCATTAATCCCATGGATTCTATGTTCTGTCGACCAATACCTCAGCCTTGTCCACTTTGGCTTCATTAATCCCACAGATTCTATGTCTCGTCGAGCAACGGTTCAGCCTTGTCCACTTTGGCTTCATTAATCCCATGGATTCTATGTTCTGTCGACCAATACCTCAGCCTTGTCCACTTTGGCTTCATTAATCCCATAGATTCTATGCCCCGTCGAACAATGCTTCAACCTTGTCCACTTTGGCTTCATGAATCTCAAAGATTCTATGTACTGTCGACCAATGCTTTAGCCTTGTCCACTTTGGCTTCATTAATCCCATAGATAATATGTCCCGCCGAGCAATGCTTCAGCCTTGTCCACTTGGGCTTCATTAAACACATAGATTTTAGGTTTCGCAGGGTAATACTTCAGCCACATCCTCATTGGCTCATTAATCCCATAGATTCTATGTTCCGTCGGGTAATGCTTCAGCCTTGTCCACATTGGCTCATTAATCCCATACATTCTAAGTTCTGTCGGGTAATGCTTCAGCCTTGTTCGCTTTGGCTTTATTAATTCCATAGATTCTCTGTGAATGACCCAAAACTAAATGATTAGCTACTGTGGTTCACCTTTCACACCATTCACCCCAACAACAATTTGAGATCCCTATTTTCTGAATAAATGTGGGTCATCTTCACTTTGAAAGTGAAGTCTATTAACTTTGGCCCTATCGTAAATGGGTTTAAATCTATCTGTACATATAATATACTGTAGATATTTATATTCCCGTACTTTTGTTTTTGCACAGGGAGAGATTGTATGCTTACTTAGCCTTATGCATATATCTGTGTAGATATTTAGATCGAATACCTCAAAACTATTAAATTCCTTGCTCTCTCCTTATTTTTCAAGGTAATCATAATCTTATCTCTTTGTTTGTACGTATACTTCTGTTTGTTTGTAGGCGATCACGTTCTTTTCTTTTGCTCTATATTTTATATTTTATTTGAATCACATTGCATTATGTTATTCTA
>NC_090766.1:55182724-55185224 GCF_036898095.1 Palaemon carinicauda | reverse complement strand
AGATATATATATATATATATATATATATATATACCTATATTTATATAATATATATATATCCATTTCCCATGTTTAATGCAAATCTAAGTTACAAAAAAAAGTCTTATGACAAAGACCTATTACGATTTACCTTGTTCTTTTATACATTATAACATTATACATTATAACAAACTTCTCAGTCACTTCCCTCTTCCTTAAACACCCAAATACTACCTTCTTTGTTATCATATCAAACTAGTGTACCCGAGCCGTCAAAAAGTATGTCTAAATATTTAGATACAAAGCGCACACATGTGCGCACATACATATTCATCCCTTCCACCCCTCCCTCTTTCCTAAGTACAACCCCCTGGTTCGGCAATTTGTGGGAGAGAGTGGTTTCAGAGTGTGCTGTAACACACGTTTATTTCATACACGCCCATGCACTGTAATACCATTGCTTTATATCCCTCGCACTCTCTCTCTCTCTCTCTCTCTCTCTCTCTCTCTCTCTCTCTCTCTCTCTCTCTCTCTCTCTCTCTCTCTCTCTCGCATTGATAATAGAAAAACCTATTAAAGCTGGCCATTGCATGTTACACATTGTTGGAATTTTGAATCATTGTTGCCCTCAACCGTTTGTATGTAAGCTCGTTATCTTATTGAATAAAGTCAATTCCATTCACCTCGCCTTTCCCCTAGTATCTAACAGCTACTTTGCGACTTTGTCACCCCGGGGGCAGCAATGTCGCAAGATAGCTGTTAGGTACTAACTAAATGTAACCTACTTAGTCAACAAGATAACAAGCTTATATAAAAACGGTTAAGAGCAACAATGTGTAACATGCAATGGCAAGCTTAACAGGGTTTTCTATTATTAGTGCGGAAGAGAACAAGAAATAATAAGAGCAATAGCATTACAGTGTCAACTATGTTGTTTATCTTCCATATGGATTTTGTAATGCGTAGAAGAGTTGGAGATGGTACAGAAGGATTGGACTGGATTGGTGACTGGAAATTAGCTGACCTACATTATGCTGATAATGCTGTCATTATTAGCAGAACGACACAGGACTTGCAAAGCTTGCTTACCAGACTGCATGAAATATCACATGAGGTTGGACTCAAGGTAAATAGAAGAAAGACAGATGATGAGAACGGAATATGCGATGGAAGATAAAATATCATTGAAAAGAGATAGGATTAATGAGATGGAATCATTTAAATATTTAGGAACTATGATCTCTAATACAGGATCTGTATAATTTGAATTTAATGAAAGCTTGGAAAAAGCAAATCAGACAATGGCTAGGTTAAGTAAAATTTGGGAATAAAATCGCCTGAAATTGCATATAAAAATAAGGCTATATATCAGTTTAGTGGGATTTGTATTACAGTATGCACATGAGTCATTGTAAGACAATAAAACAGCCTCCAACAGGTCTAATAGATTTGAGAACAAAGCCCCTCAGAAGAATATTGGGAGTTAAATAAAAAAAAAAAAAACAGGATTAGAAATGAAACTATAGGAGATTATCGAGTGCCATATATGAATGAGATCATTGTGAGGGGTACATGGAGATGGTTTGGGCATGCTCTTCGCACTCCCCAAGAGAGATTAGTTCACCAAACGTTTAACTGGGCTCCACAACGCTGGAGGACTTTGAACCGTGAAGTAAATGAATGGAGAAGTATTGAATCACAAGCTCAAGATAGAGACGACTGGCGAAATCTAACAGAGGCCCTTTGCTTCTATAGACGTAGATGATGATGATGATGATGATGATGATGGTATATACACTGCACAGTGTAAATGAGTTGATTACGACTCTACTGTATTTAATGCAGTTGAATTGGGGGATTAGTAATTAATATCGAAATCAACCCATCTCCATCACTAAGCCAAATAGGTAAGAATATAAAACTTCGCTGTTTTAACCTAATTTTATCACTGACACATGCGATTTTCATTTATTCATATAAGCCACAAATACCCTTCAATGTGAAATTTGCTCTGCCACGGGATCACATACTCATAGCAAATTCTTAGTTTGATGAACACTTTTTGCATAGCCAAGGATTCGAACATTAACGCTGAGTATAAATTTGAGTAAACCTTTCATTGCTCAAAATAGGCATTTATATATATATATATATATATATATATATATATATATATATATATATATATATATATATATATATAAGTATGTATATATATATAGTGAGAGAGAGAGAGAGAGAGAGAGAGAGAGAGAGAGAGGAGAGAGAGAGAGAGAGGAGAGAGAGAGAGAGAGAGAGAGAGAGAGAGCCGTCAACACTCAATCTCCAAGAATATTCACACTGGGAAAGACATGGAGACAGCAACCTCACCACCAAATTGTAATTTACTGACAACAGTAAGGATAACCCCTTCAGCATTGACAACAACGCTAGCAATAATATATTTGTAATTTCACTTCATCCTTAATAGACGATAGCCTTCATTAGGTCCAATTCAGCATATATTTTTCCCTTAAGCCTT
>NC_090766.1:55170224-55175224 GCF_036898095.1 Palaemon carinicauda | reverse complement strand
TTTTTCTTGTCTTAGTTGATACGCTTACTATGTTCCTTTTTGTTGCCGATCGAAATGATGAAATTACAGATTTTTTAAATATTACATGGCTTTGGTTATGAAAGTCACTTCCATTCTGTCTTTAGGAAAGGATACACCAAACAGTACTACTATCGAGAGAATATTGGTAAAACTGGAGGTTATGTCCCAATTTAGACAAAAGAGGAACGTGATTATGGTAACGCAAAGACAGTACAGCCTACAATAGTCCAAAGAATCAGACATGGTTTGGATACCAGTTTTAAGGATTGTAATAAGATCAATGAAATTTCTTGTTATTTCATTTGGAATGCATATGATATACAAACACACAGGAATCACACACATACACAGATATATATAATTATATATATATATATATTATATATATATATATATATATATATATATATAATATATATACATATATATATATATATATATATATATATATATAAAACGAAAAAAGTTTAAAAACAACTTTATCTAAATAATGTTTAGAACCCACATCTAATAAGCATATTGGAGAGAAGGAAAAAAGAACTTCCCTCCTTTAGCTTTAGAGAAGAGAAAATCTTTTGCCGACGTAAATGGTAGGAAGAAAACAAGTATAATTTGTTTTTTAGTTATGAATAATTTCATAAAAGAGTAGAAGTGGCATAAACATGTTATTTTCAAGTTTTTATAGTTTAATATATATATATACATACATACATACATACATACATACACACAACATATATATATATATATATATATATATACTATATATATATATATACATATATATATATATATATATATACACACATACATACATATATATTTATATATATATACATATATATATATATATATATATATATATATACATACATATATATATATATATATATATATATATATATATATATATATATATATATATATATATATTATATATAAAACCTATCTTAATGTTATTAGTGTTCTTAAAATTCTCTTGGAGTTTTTCCCTTATTTCCTTTTTTCACTGGGCAACTTTCCCTGTTGGAGCTCTAAGCTCATAGCATCCTGCTTTTCCAACTAGGGTTGTATCTTAGCAATTAATAATAATAATAATAATAATAATAATAATAAATAATAATAATAATAAATTGTTATACATAAAACTATCTGATACATTACAGACATTTATCGATAAGCTCTACTCAAATCTGCCTAATATTTACTACAGATTCGTTCACATGAAATTCGTAGAAGTTGAACAATGAGTCTCATAAAGACATCATGATGGGAACCCCACTAGAAAACCAGAAATCACAAGTAAATTATCATATCCTTTTATATATGAGAGAATCTTATGTCAAAGTTTAGATCGTAATAAGGATCAACATGAATGACATGCGACTTGAACATACCAATATATCTTAGTTTTAAATAAGAAGTAATTGGCGTGATCTTCCATGTTAAAACGTACTATGTTGAGAGAAAGCCACATTTTATTTCTGGAAAAAAAAAAAAAAAAAAAAAAAAAAAAAAAAAAAAAAAAAAAAAAAAAAACAAGGGACTGAATTCAAAGCACTGCAGAAGAGAGTTAATGACATACTTAGTCCCCAAAACAAGGGTTCTCGTAATTACTCGGAATAGTTGCTCTTGTTCTGAATTACACCCCTGAATAGTCGAATCAAAAGCTGCAGAAGAGTTAATAAATCTTTTCAAAATAATCTCTGGGAAGAAGATAGAAAAAAAAAATGGAATAGGCAAGAATAAGAAAATCACAGAGATTAAAATAAACAAAGTAATACTGACATTAGTGCCATATATCACCGAAAAAAAACGCAATGACGTCGCAAAAGTGATGGACGGAATTTAATAAGTAAGCGAGCGGGAAGGATTCGTGATTCAGTCAGGTTATGATAACAGGTTATTTCTATGCCGATAGACTCGTTTGGGTTGTTACAGAGGTTCTATGACAGTTATTACAGATCATGACAGTTATTACACATCATTAGTAGTCGTATATTTTAAGACCGACATGACACTATATTCAAAAGTAATTATAGCAGTTCCGTCACAGCGACAGGAAATGCCAAAGACGACGTCATACACTCAAGCTTTCATCAAATTAGGAAGATATATGGTTATAAATATATTCTTTTATGCTAAGCAGTATGTTGACGCTTGTAGTTATCTATTGTCAATCTACTTTTGGAGGAATATTGGTCGACATTTGAAAGGAAGCGAGCACTTGTCTTTCGCCTTAAGATGTCAATTTCTCCAAAGCGATGGGAAATATAGTGAAATATAGTTCACTTGACTCAATATTTATCTTTTTATTACTTTTTTTTTAGGGATTTTGCTAAAGTGCCTAAAGGACTACATAAATTACATTCACTTCCTCTAAGTTCCTTTCCTTGCTGTAGCATTTTCACCTTTGTAATTTAACTCATTTTTTTTTCTGAATCTAGTTGAAACCTTAATCATTATTATTATTATTATTATTATTATTATTATTATTATTATTATTATTATTATTATTATTATTATTATTATTATTATAAGCCAAGATATAACCCTAGTTGGAAAAGCAAGATGATATAAGCCCAATGGCTCCAACAGGGAAAAATAGCCCAGTAAGGAAATGAAACACGGAAATAAATAAACGACATAAGAAGTAATGAAAAATTAAAATAAAATATTTTAAAAACATTTAAATAGATAATTCATATATAGACTAAAAAAAGACTTAAGTCAGCCTGTTCACCAAAAAACATTTGCTAATATCATTTATGACCTAACAGACAAACAACTGTGTTTTTATCTACAAGAATAATTAAAATACTTTTAAAATTTTAAACTAATAGTTCTCAACATTGTAGATAACTTTGATACTCCAAACCTCGTAAACATATAACTATTTCTAACCCTGCTAATAACTAATTTTTCTTTAATCTTGTAAATAACTAATTTTTACTTTATTTTGAGAATGAAGTAGTTTTAAGTCTTACAACTTGTAAATATCTGATCCGTAAGTACCGATATGCAAAGGGATGGAGACTTCAATAAGTTTATTCTCTGAAAACACCGAATGAGAACGAAATAGTATAAAGCCAGTCCCTCAAATAGCCTACTCTTTTTATGACTCTAGTATAAAAGGTGGACAGTGACAAGAATTGATTAAACGATCAAATAAAAGGGCGGGTCTTTATGAAGATTCTAAAGAAACCTTCCTTCAAATCTGGAGGTTAATAATGATGTGGACATAAAAATGGAAAAGAAGTCAAATATTAATTTTATTCAATGTTTAAGGTCTTAAGATGTTTACTGATTTCAGATGGTTTGAACACATGGAAAATGAAGTCAAATATTAATTATATTCAATGTTCAAGGTCTTAAGATGTTTATTGATTTCAGATGGTTTAAATACAATGATAGAAAATGAAGTCAAATATTAAATTTATTCAATGTTTAAGGTCTTAAGATGTTTACTGATTTCAGATGGTTTGAACACATGGAAAATGAAGTCAAATATTAATTATATTCAAGGTTCAAGGTCTTAAGACGTTTATTGATTTCAGATGGTTTAAATACAATGATAGAAAATGAAGTCAAATATTAAATTTATTCAATGCTCAAGGTCTTAAGATGTTTATTGATTTCAGATGGTTTGAACACAATGATGGAAAATTAAGTCAAATATTGATTTTATTCATTGCTCAAGATCTTAAGAGCTTTATTGATTTCAAAATTCTTTAGTTCTGATTTCTTTGTCTTTTTTAGGCCTCGTGATTTTAAATAAGTTCAAATTCCTTAAAAAAAATTCCTACACCGTCGGCCTCCACACCATCAAAATCCAAGGATGTACCTTTTCATAAAATAAATACAAACAAGTTAACTGAATCACCGACAGCGGCTAATACGGCTTTCCCCTCAAAATTAACGCTGTGTCAACAAAACAGCATCTTGACTACAACCGGACCCTAATCGAACAAATTAACCCTTATGTCGATGTATACAAAAGATATACGATGATAATCTAAGAGAATAATAGAGGGAGGGGGAAGAGGGAGGGGGAGGTGGGAGGGGGGAGGGGAGGGGGGGGGGATGTTTCGAGAAAGCGAACCGACTAATTTACAAAAGGCCGTGGCGTTAGGCACTCGTCCATCTGTCGTCAATCCCACAATACCCGGAATGTTCATTTAGCCAAACGATGAAGCCATGTCGACGGACGTGTCAGTCGGGTTCCCGACTATCAGAACAAGCGTGGCTAGACAATGCTGCGTGTACGTGAGTGTGCGTGGTGTACGCGTACTTTACGTGTGCGCGAAAGTAGAAACCTCCCTTTACAGCGGCTCTGATTAATTTGCGATTTCTGGTTATTAATATTAGGGGTTGAAATACAAGTGTGTTATCAAGCCTCTCATCACGACGGATTTTGGGGATGCACACTCGGGTTTAAAGACCTTCATTCTGCTGTTGTTGGATTTAAGTTGGCCATATGCCAGCGTTGCATCTTGCTTTCTTGTACGACATTCTGTTCAAGTTTTCTTCATACGAAGCAGACTTTCTTAGCAGGTTTAGTCTTGCGATAATGCGTAATTTTGTAAGGGAGAATTAGTTTCAGAATTTAAAAGTGAAGCTGGTATATAAAGTTTTTATAAGTTGTTCCTAACTAGGAAAATAGGGATAATCTTGAAAGCTATATTTATTTTTAACAATGGCACTAACAAAGGATATGTTCAATATAAATCAATCAATAAACTTCCAATTTTCACATACACTGCAACGCTTTCCAAACACACTTAAGTTACTTTATTTTAAGGGCTGTTTTCCTGAGCTTATATCACACGGAAAAGCCCACTCACATTTTTCTTGAAAAATAAAAAAAATAAAAAATCAAACCTTAAAAGGAACACGAAAACAATTTCTTTGAAAAAAACATTATCAAAATATTTAAAAATCAAAACCGAAAACAACAATCTTCCCCCATCCACATCTGT
>NC_090766.1:55162724-55165224 GCF_036898095.1 Palaemon carinicauda | reverse complement strand
CAAAGATCAATATAAAGATTAGAAATCAGGAATTTAAAGAACGTGAGTTTTTCTTCAACAAATTAAAATGAGACTCCGCAGCTGGAGACCATACAGGAGTACAACACTAAAAATTCGAAGGGAAATTTGCATATTTTTCGATAAAAATCATGCAGAGGGAAAACGAGAAAATAGTAGCAAGAAAAGGCTGGTTATGAAATAAATAATGGATTTATCCCCATTTAACCTTTCTATATATTAAATAATAACGTTAACACATAAACCATGCATATAACGGCCGTTCAAATTCCATTAAGATTTCCTCCCGTTACTCTATCTTGAGACAATGGCTAGCAACAAGTGAACATATCGTCATCACCGTGTTAAAAGAGCCAACGAACAAACTCATTAAGGCTTGCTCAAAACCGATAACCTCATCTACAATATGGCCCAACCCTAGAATACGAAATCGTGGAGACCGAGGTGAAACCTTCGTGATTTTGAGGTGAAGGAAATGACTGATCAGCTGATCGAACTTTCACACAGAATGGCCGGGAATGTCAAGTCTCACACGGATTCAGAGAAGTCGTCGACAAACAGACTAATGTTATTATTATTATTATTATTACTTGCTAAGCTATACAACCATAGTTGGAAAGGCAGGGGCTCCAACAGGAAAAGTAACCCAGTGAGGAAAGGAAACAAGGAAAATTAGACTATCTTAGGAAGAGTAACATCATTAAAATAAATATCTCCTACATATAAACTATAAAACTTTAACAGAACAAGAGGAAGGGAAAAAAATAGAATAGTGTGCCTGAGTGTACTCTCAAGCAAGAGAACTCTAATCCAAGACACTGGAAGACCATGGTACAGAAGCTATGCAACTACCCAAGACTAGAGAACAATAGTTTGATTTTGGAGTGCCCTTCTCCTAGAAGAGCTGCTTACCATGCCATACCTTTATTTTTTTCTTTTTAATATCATTATTGTCATGTCTTTTTTCATTATTATTACAAGACATGTTACAACCCTAGTTGGAAAAGCATACAGCTATTAAGCCAAAGTGACCTTAATTGAAAAGGGCGCCCAGAAAGTTGTGTTGAAGAAAGGAAGTTTAGAAGGAACTATTAGAGGGAAAAACTAGAGGGGCACTCGGTAGAGAGTATGCCCTCACGACGCCAGGGAGTCTTATTTTGGTCTTAATTCTACTGTGTACTTGTACTTCAATGTGCCCCACATGTCCACCAAGTTTCGTTGCATTGGTTGGAACAGTTTTTGTGTAATGTTATTCACAAACAAAAATAAACTTACAAAATATTTCGCTTTACTTGACATTGCGCTTATTTTCAAAGTACTGCTGCGTATATGTAATTTGAGGTACTTACCCAAAATGTTACAATTCCATCCTTGGGTCATACCCAACATGACTACCAAACGTTGGTACCGTAGTTTTTGTGTAAAGGTGCTCATAAATAAACTAAAAGACAGGGGTGAATATATTTTGGCGAAGGCAAAATTAAGGTCGATAAAACTGAATGAATATATATATATATATATATATATATATATATATATATATATATATATATATATATATATATATATATATATATATATATAAACGATGAACTTTGAAATGAGCCATGTGTCACCCTCATCAATAAAAAATGTCTGGAAGAACAGAATCTATGAATAAAAGATACTACAATGTGGATAATTTTTCTTAACTGTCCTTTTGACTAAATTCAAATATTTGATAATGTCTGTCTGTTCGTATTTCATAACCATTATGCTAAATTTTCCCTCAGGTTTAAGTTCGTTTCGCTAAAGCAATCTCAAAAAGAAACATCTGGGAAAAATGACTGTAATCTAACCAAAGAAAAATTATAGTTTTAGCGTATTCTGAAGACCGGAAACCTTTTGCTTCTTCAAGTAGTCAGTGACTAAACACCTCGCAACCCGGAAAGGCGCAAGAGTGCCTACACAAAGCATTTTAGTTTTCCTATACCATTATTATTAATATCATTATTATTATTATTATTATTATTATAATTATAATTATTATTATTATTATTATTATTATTATTATTATTATTATTATTGCAAGCTAAGCTATAACCCTAGTGGGAAAAGCAAGATGCTATAAGCCAAAAGGCTCCTACAAGGAAAAATAGCCCAAAAAGGAAAGGAGACAAATAAAATAAACTACAAGAGAAGAATGAAAAAATCCAAATAAAATATTTCAAGAACAATAACAACATTAAGTTAATCCTTCACATATAAAATATAAAAACTTGGGAAAAAAATCAAGAGGAAGAGAAATAAGATAGAACAACATGCCCGAGTTTACCCTCAAGAAAGAGATCTCTAACCCAATACAGTAGAAGATCATGGTACAGAGGCTATGGCACTACCCAGGACCAAAGAACAGTGGTTTGATACGGCAAAACCATTGTCATATCATCAGCAAAGCGAATTATACATTTCATAGTAAAATTCCACCAAACTCGTGTAACGG
>NC_090766.1:55137025-55157025 GCF_036898095.1 Palaemon carinicauda | reverse complement strand
AGAGAGAGAGAGAGAGAGGAGAGAGAGAGAGAGAGAGAGACAGAGAGAGAGAGAGAGAGAGAGAGAGAGTGAGAGAGAGAGAGAGAGAGAGAAGAGAGAGAGAGACAGAGAGACAGAGAAGAGAGAGAGAGACGAGAGAGAGAGAGAGTGAGAGAGAGAGAGAGAGAGACAGACAGAGAGAGACGAGAGAGAGAGACAGAGAGAGAGAGAGAGAGAGAGGAGAGAGAGAGAGAGAGAGAGAGGAGAGAGAGAGAGAGACGAGAGAGAGTAGTTGAAAATAATGAGTTCCTTTCGCGACCTTTCATGCAATTAAAACATGCCCATAGCATATTTTTTTGGTTCATAAATAATATTCAATGCAACTTCTATCGCTTGATATGATTTTGAGGTTTCTCTACATAACATTGCAAGTTTGTTACATTTTACCTATCATTCATTTTTAAATTCTGTAAAACGGTCAAATTATCTCGTCACTATTGTTACATATGTCCTGCGAGGAATTGTTATGGGCACAATTTCAATTCTGCATAGTCCCATGGGATTGGTAACTATTGTCTTTGGCTAGCTCATTGAAATTGCCAATCATTAACACAATAGAGAATAGGCCAAGATGTAAGGAAGAAAACTAGACAAGTTGAGTTTGGAATCTGCAAATGGGGAATAAAACTACGGAATTAAAGAGAAAATGAGATTTATCTTTAGGAAAAACAAGAATAGCGTGAAGGTTAACCTTCGTAAGATATTAAAAAAAAAAATGTAGTATGTCTAACTTTTAGGAACGAGAATAGTGCGCAGGCCAATCTTCATAAGACATAACATTCATTAGATATATAAAAAAAATGGAGCATATGTCTAGGTCCTAACCTAGACATATGCTCCCATAATGCGCAGGCCAACCTTCACAAGATATAACCCAACCTTCATGGGAAATAACCTTCATAAGATATATAAAAATGAAGCATAATTCTAACTTTGGAGAAACCAGAATAGTGCGCAGGCCAACCTTCATAAGATATAACCCAACCATAATAAGATAAATAAAAAATGGAGCATATGTCTAACTTTGGGGAAACGAGAAATAGAGCATGGGCTACCTTCAAAGGCAAATGAAAATGGAGCATAAAAGGAAACGAAACTGGACATAGGACTGAGGAGTACACAAGCCACTAAATTTTACCTAAAAAGGATTACTACTATAATAGAATATAAACAGTTTTGCCTTAAACGAGTATAAAATCAAATTTTAGTTAGAGGACATTTTCAATTCAACTATTTTAAACCTATCAAAAATAACTTCACATTGCTACAAAGGTTTATTATAACTCATGACTGAAAACTAAAAACCTCAGGTTCTATATTAAAGAAAATTAAACACAGTAGGCAATGACTGACTAAAGGAAAACGCAGTCTCTTTCCTCATCGCCCAGCAACCCCAACCCCAAAATGGCCTTTTCACAAACATATTTCTTCAAGAAACCTACGCGCCACGTTCTTCAACACAAACTCCAGTGTCCTGAGTATGAAACAAAACGAAGAATCAAAATACCAACCTGCAATGTATTTCACATCCAACGTTCTTGCAGTACCATGTGGTTGGAAATCCAATTTTCTCCCTTAGAACTGTTCTCAATGGTACGGGTGCGTGTGTATTCCTCTATCATTTTGGGTGTTTCTTCATGGAACTAGGTAAAACAAGTCTTTAGATACGCTCTTTCAATAATTTTCTGGGTATTATTCATAGACCAGGGTAAAACACAGTCTTCAGATGCTCTCTTCTAAATATTTTTGGGTATTCATAGAACAGGGGAAAATAGTCTCCAAATACTGGCCATTTACGAAAACCGTAATATCTTGAGATTAAAACAACGCAGAAGATGACATAACGACACTACATAACAAAAGACTTCACGACACGGCGACCACCGGCCAACTAAAAGGAAACATAATTTTTCTGCATTTATAGGTTGTTTTCATAAGTGTTATGGTGAAGCGTCCACCAAACAGGCACTACCCGCTGTTGCCATATTCCGTCACACAGATTATGCATGTTTTCCATTAAATGTGCAATGAATTTAGCGTATAATGAAAAGAAAATGTAAACAGTTTAGTTTTTTTTCACTTATGAATAACTAACCCGTTTCCTTTCACAGGTAAATCTTCTCCTGACTCGTAAACTACCGAAACAATAGTTGGACAGAGGAGACCATCGAATCATACCAACCCAGGACATCTCTTAAGTGTTCTGAAAGGATGGGCGTCCAACAAACTGACGAATCGTTGAAATTAATGTATTAGTTTTATATTGTTTTAATTGCCTTCATTTCAGTTTCTCATATATTTGTCTCGTACATATCAGACGTGACTTACTGTATACAAATGATTAGTCCGAAGATCTCAGTAAGCTCTAAAGAGTCGAATGTGTAACGACACAAAACCAAATTCTCTCTCTCTCTCTCTCCTCTCTCTCTCTCTCTCTCCTCTCTCCTCTCTCTCTCTCTCTCTCTCTCCTCTCTAAGTGTGTGTGTGTGTGTGTGTGTGTGTGTGTGTGTGTGCACTATGAAAGAGGAAAGTCTGCTTATGAACCTCAAGGTGGATTTACGCCGTCAAACGGTTCGTCGAACGTGGTTCGACAGAAAAGTTTTTGAAGTGATGCTCGAACGTGTAAAGGGGTTATTTGGCTATCGAACACGTTCGTCGGACGGTTCGAAGAAAGTCTGTTCTCGCCTAACTTTTAGGGGCAGGGCTTCATTTTCCTCAAACCTAATGCATTTGTGGCTGACTACCTCTTCGAACCGTTTGACAAGCAGGTTCGGCGAACCGTTTGCTTCGTGTAAACCCTGTTTTATGCATTTATACCTAACCCCACCTCTTATGGGCCTTTTGACAAGCAGGTTTGACAAATGGGTTCGACGAAGTTTGACCGTAAAAAACCCTGTTTTATGCATTTATACCTAACTCCACCTCGTATAAGCCTTTTGAAAAGCAGGTTTGACAACTGGGTTCGACGAAATTTGACCATGTAAACCCCGTTTTATGCATTTGTGGCTGACTCCACGTCTTCTAACCGTTTGACAAGCAGGTTCGACAACCGGGTTCGACGAAGTTTGACCGAGTAAAGCCCCCGTTTTATGCATTTGTGGCTGACTCCACGTCTTCGAACCGTTTTGACAAGCAGGTTCGACAAACCGATTGAACTGTGTAAACCCCGTTTTATGCATTTGAGGCTAACCACCTCTTCAAACCGTTTGACAAGCAGGTTCGACAACGGGGTTAGACGAACCATTCGACCGTGTAAACCCCGCTTAAGTGTTCTAGGTGCACCTCACTCAGTACACTGTAGACACTGATAGAAGTTTGCTATCAAGTCCTTTCAGCTTTCTAGCTGCACCTGTTCTTCAGATCTACATTTTTTTTTCTCTACTTCCTTTCTTCCATCTTTCTGTCATTCTCTCAACGTCCCAGTGCAACTGCAAGGTCTTCCACCAGTTACTCCAACACCACACCATAGGCAGACTTAGCCAACCCTTCGTCAGCAAACACACTCACAAACAAAAAGATTCTACGAACATTTTACATCATTGTACGTATAAAGGTTCAGTTTTGAACATCTGAAAAGGGGTGTTATTATTATTATTATTATTATTATTATTATTATTATTATTATTATTATTTGCCAAGTTACACCCCTCGTTTGAAAAGCAGGATGCTCTAGGCCCAAGGGTCCCAACAGGGAAAATAGCCCAGTGAGGAAAGGAAACAAGGAAAAATAACATATGAATTTATCCTACATTACAAGTCGTTTCGAGTAAAGAGGACCACACAACCCTTAACAGCACTTATGTCACCCAATGGAAGATTCTCATGATGACGCCATAAGGCAGGTTTAACCTTGCAGGAGCTCGTAGACGATCAAAATTGTTTTTCAATATAATTGCCCTCAATATTAATGTGCATCAATATTGTGAAAAAAATCCTTGATTATGAAATATGGATGATCAAATATTTTGTGCAATGTCTAGATCGTTTACGGACCCCACAAGGAAAATCCACCATCGAAAAGCAGGCTGACATAAGTCTTTTAATAGTTTATATATGAAAAATCTCTTTTGATGTTGTTACTGTTTTCAAGATATTTTATTTCAATTGTTCATTATTTTTCATATAGTTTATTTATTTCCTTAGTTCCTTCCCTCACTGGGGTATTTTTCCCTGTTGGAGCCCTTGGTTGTTATAGCATCTTGCTTTTCCATCTAGGGTTGTAGTTTAGCTAATAATAATAATAATAATAATAATAATAATAATAATAATAATAATAATAACAAAGCTATTAAATCAAAGGAATTGAAAAGAAAGGCAATGAAACCCCGAAATATACAAACAGTAATTAAGAAAAGTTACGAAACAAATGCAGAAACGAGGCAACATCCTATCACAGTATTTATTTACTCATTTTTTTTTTGCTAATGTAATGATGTAAGACTTTCATTACGTTGGTCTTTTATTTATAAATAGGCGGGTCGGTCCCAAAGAAAAAAATAAAGCAAATATAAGCATATTGAGAGCCATGATTTACACATGTATTTGACATGGCTAGTATTAAGAGATAGAGAGGATTTCCTAATGATATTTCACTTGGCCACATTATTATTATTATTATTATTATTATTATTACCAGATAAGCTATAACCCTAGTTGGAAAACCACGATGCTAAAAGCCTAAGGGCTCCAACAGGGAAAAACAGGCCGGTGAGGAAAGGGAACAGGGAAATACAAGAGTATTAATAACAACCAAAATAAAATATTTCAAGAACAGCATCAGCATTAAATTAGATCTATCACATGTAAACTATGAAAACTTCATAAAAACAAGAGGAAGAGATTCAAGACAGTAGCGTGCCCGAGTGTACCCTCAAGCAAGAGAATTCTAACCCAAAACAGTAAAAGACCATGGTAAAGAGTCTATGGCACCATTTCAAAGGCATTATTTGTGTATCTTTAAAACAAAATGACCCTTGAGGGGAAACACATATTTGAATATTCCTTCTCTGATTGAGTATTGATGAAATTTATACGTTCCAGAGAGAGAGAGAAGAGAGAGAGAGAGAGAGAGAGAGAGAGAGAGAGAGAGAGAGAGAGAGCTTATGCAAAATCCCTTTTTTTATCGTTCCCCGAGTACGCCAAGCATATCAGTGCTTCATTTCAGATAAGGGGGCATTTATTTAATATCACTCAATTTCAGCGGAGCCCTGAAAGTCCTGCCCGTTTCAATTCAACATGTCTGAATTTTTCTTCTCTCAAAATTCAGGCCGTGACAATTTACATGCATATCGGTGGAGTTGATTTCCGCTACGCCCAACTCGCGGGCGCTGCGTTGCCCTGCATGTTTATGCATCACTTGCATGCATTAATGTAAACACAACACTATTATAATGACATCTGGAAACCATTCCAGGCAGACGATTCCAGCACAGGAACGAATTATAAAGCAGAAACGGGACAGCTTTATGCAATCAGATCTGGTCTCGCTAGCAGGACTCTCTCTCTCTCTCTCTCTCTCTCTCTCTCTCTCTCTCTCTCTCTCTCTCTCTCTCTCTCTCTCTCTCTCTCTCAGTGTAAAATGTTACTTTATGTCAATTCTCTTTTAGGAAATTAAATATATAAATATAGCGTTAGTATCACATATATATATATATATATATATATATATATATATATATATATATATATATAAATATTATATATATATATATATATATATATATATATATATATATATATATATATATGGAAAATCCTTAACATTATAACAAACTAAAATAAAGGGTCTTATAACATAACCAACTCACTGGAGCGGTAAATCTCCTCCTTATAATAATAATAATAATAATAATAATAATAATAATAATAATAACCAATGTCCTTAGATGATTATTGTCAACTAAGAGGGAAATATGTTCGGCAACAAATAGAAAGCGTTTCCAATTTGATGAGTACTTGCTCTAATGATTTTATTCACGAGAACACTTTGGCCTAACATTCCCATCTCTCAACTGGCAAATAAATCATCAGGTCCCAATTACTGGAGTATTAGATGGGGAGATAAGATGAAGGCTGATATGGAGAGAAGAGGTTTCATGGAAGAGGTGCCGTGATAGAAGGCATTGGAGAGGACGCATCAGGCAACCTACCCGTTAATTATTACTATTATTATTATTATTATTATCATTATTATTATTATTATTATTATTATTACTTGCTAAGCTACAACCCTAATTGGAAATTCAGGATGCTATAAGCCCAGGGGATCCAACAGGGAAAACGTTGGGAAGGAATAAGAATATTATAGAAAATAACTTTTCCTGATATAAAATTATCTAACGTTTATAATTTATTTTAGAAATCTCCATAATATATAATTTCCTATGATTTAATTTGCAGAATTTGGACCATATGACTTGGTGCCGGGGAAGGGGAGTCCGTTCAGGGAAGTTGGATAGCATAATGAAACTAAGATAGCAGAAACTAAGGGTGCAGTTGAAAGCTAATAAATGGGTGCAGCTAAGTTCCGAGAGGATGTTACAAAGATCCTCTTGCAATATCTACTATACACCATGTGAGGTGAACTGATGGCGAAATGGACTCCCCATCTACGGGGAGAAATCCTACGCATTAAGATATTAGTAATGACGTAGTTAAAAATTTTTCGTTGGAAATAGTATTTAAAAAAGCTATTTCTATCATTAAAGAGGCAAGACATCTAGATTCATTTGTATATCCTTGGTATAAATTTGTTACATTGGTATAGAATGCTATATATATATATATATATATATATATATATATATATATATATATATATATATATATATATATATATATATATATATATATACACACACACATATATATATATACACATCATAACCATTTTTGTTTGTTCTACGTATTCTATAATTAATTATATAAGCAAAGAAAGTCATAACTATAGGTAGGGAGAGTCATTTCTTTATTTCTCCTATGCAAGTAATCTAATTCCCCTTGATTTCCTATCCGCTAATCACGATTCTTTATCCCTTTTATTTTCCTTATTTACTCCAGCCATTCATCCTGTTAACTTCCCTCCTGGCGCCCAACGAGCGCGGGCTATATTACCTCTCTAGGCCTGTTTGTCATACATTCATTGCTTATTAGATTGTTTGGAAACTCTTCAACGGCCAATTGGCTTCCAGGAGACTTCACTTTCGTCCGAAGACGACCTCGCCCGGACAAACCAGCCTTTTCTTCGCCTCTGCAGCCGTAATCTTACCATCTGGTTGAGGGTTATGCAAATATATGTAGTAGACAGTGGCCCAAATAGCATCTGCCGAACAGCGGACTGTAATGGCAGCGCGTATAAATCTCTTAGAATGTCAGGAAATGTGTTCCAAGCGATACTTCGGGCAAGGATTCGGAGGCGGCCCTTGTAAAGACCAGTGTTGACAGTGCTCTTGCGACCGCTCGCCACATCGACTACTGCATATTACAACAAACCTCCTGCAATAAGGGCTCTTCCTTCATACATATGCCATATATTCTGGTCCTTGTGACATCAGGCTGCCTGGGAGGACCTCAAACAGCTCAATAACCTTGTGTGTCCTTAACTCTTTAGTTTTCTAGAGTCGGCAAGGGAGAACCGGTAGATGACTCTAGGAGTAGTAGGGGGGGGGGGGAGTCAAGGGAAGGTGAAGAGTAGATGGGGTTTGACTTTTGTTGAGTTAGTCTTGTAAATAGGAGGGTCAGTCAAAAGGAAAATAGCTGCAAAGGTAAACATTGTGCACATAATAAAAACGTACTGATATTTATAAGAAAAAGAAATGAAATATGAAATATCACAAAACTTATTAAGACAATTCAGAATGACAGTTATGAAGATTTTACGCGACAACCAAGATTAAACTAATATAATTTTACGCTTGAAATCTTCGTCAATCTATTGAGTTGAAAATAATTCCTCATAAAAACGGAGACATTTGACAACCCCCTGGATATAGTCATGAATTTTATGCTATATCTGAAACGTATATGGCTAAAACAATTACAAATGTTGATATTTATACAGTAAATAATCATATATATATATACATATATATATATATATATATATATATATATATATATATATATATATATCCTTAACAAAGTAAAAAAAAAAATAAGTTTTATAAATGCTGATAAAGAGCGGTAAGTAATTATAGATGTACCCTTAACAAAGTAAAAAAAAAAAAAAAAATGCAGAAGAAAACCATCCAGGAAGGACCTCGTAAAAGGTACCATGTACCAGTTTCGAAATAATTTCATATGAATAATATTTTACTGTCATTTCTCAATCTAAAACTTAAAACAGCAGAATAGAACATGTGATGAAAGAAACGACCTAAAAATATGAATTTACCTGTTAAAGACTACTGGCTTCTGAAAGAATCAGAGGTCTCAGGAATTATGCAGAAGAAGCATGGGAAACACGAGGGATAGACGAATATATAATTAGTAACCATGATAAATATACATTGAAGGCTAATGAGCAACGAATCCTGATGTATCCAATAAATATTGCCGTTTCTGAATATATGTTACAGTCGGCAAGGTTCTTTTGTATCAAAGACTCCGCTGTCGGCGAATCTTCCTCGCTTCTCAAAGTTATTGATTTACATGAAATTTAGATGTTTGGATCAAAGACTCAGGGGGACAGGACAGGGGTGGGGGGGTGGGGGGGGGAGGCTTTTATTCATTCACGAGAGCTTTAGCATCAAATAAGAGATAAATTATTCATCTCAAACTTAAAGCCTTTTGATAAAAGATTGGACGTGATCCGTCGATTTAAGTTTTCCTTTGAAGAAAAAACGGCTGCAAGTAATTAAGGACACAACATCTTTCGGGAGGACTATATGCGCCTTTTTGAAGTTCCCTAGTCATGAAATTTTTTTTTCTCCCTGTATCTCAAGTAATTTTGAAGTAGGCACATATTGAAGAGACTTGTACAGTTGCCAAAGGATATACACATATGTATGTATGTATGTATATGTAACTATGTAAGTATATATATATATATATATATATATATATATATATATATATATATATATATATATATACACACACAACCACGCACACACACACACACACACATATATATATATATATATATATATATATATATATATATATATATATATATATATATATAATTGAAGCACTGCCAATGATAAATGAAGTGTCATATCTCATATCATAATGGCATGCCTTTTATAACTTAGAACTTTTAATTCCAGATTTGTATATCTGGGTTTTCACCTGCATAAGCATGGAAGTGAATATACAGTATTTGCAAACTTGTCTTTCATACATGTACATTTAATCCTAAATGACTATTCTGAAATGTAATTTATCTGCTAATATTTAATAATCATTGCATAAAAGATATTACCCTAATTTTGCCAAGTGTCCGTATATCTTCTAACACATTTTATCCTTTTTAATTAATTACCGATAAGGAGTACATTCAGACCCATTATAAGGTAATTTTCTAAGCTATCACACAAGATGCCACTCTTTATATTGACTAAATTTCTAACCAGTTAATGCTACTTTCCTCTTGGTAAGGGTAGAAGAGACTTTTTAGCTATGGTAAACACCTATTCTAGGAGGACACTCAAAAATCAAACCATTCTTCTCTAGTCTTGGGTAGTGCCATAGCCTCTGTATCATGGTCTTCCACTGTCTTGGGTTAGAATTCTCTGGCTTGAGGGTACACTCGAGCACACTATTATTTCTCTTCCTCTTGTTTTGCTAAAGTTGTTGTAGTTTATATTGGAGATATTTATTTTAATGTTACTCTTCTTAAATTATTTTTGCTTTTTTCCTTTCCTCACTGGGCTATTTTCCCTGTTGGAGCCCCTGGGCTTGTAGCATCCTTCTTTTCCAACTAGGGTTGTAGCATAGCCAAATAATAATAATAATAATAATAATAATAATAATAATAATAATAATAATAATGATGATGATGATCATAAACCATACCGTTTCTTCACCCAATAAGCTTCGAAAATATGAATTCTTCTCCCCAATCATCATTTTCCCAACCAAAACCTTCAACTTCTAAATGAAGGACCATCCTCAAATAAGGATAGATTTGTGTTTAAGATATCAAGCTGTTTTTCTTTCGGAAAATATTTGATGAATATACAGTAATATTCATGTTTAGTGATGATTATATTAATTTTTGTCATGACTCGCCAAAATTATAATGTTAATTTTTTTTTTTCAAAAAATTCTTATAGTAGTTAATGAATGCAACATTTGGATTGTGAAACTCAATTCAACAAATGTCCTTATATAAAAATCATCATTTCAGCCTTCAAAAGTCCTTTGTTGGATGTAGGCCTTCCCCAGGTTTCTCCCCAGACTTCTATCGCAGGCTATTCTGTGCCACTGTTGCTTATGTTGATCTAAGTCATCTCGCCAGCGGGTTTTTTGTCTTCCTCGGTTTCTTGTGTATCCTCGGGGTGTCCAGGAGGTTGTTCGTGATGTCCATCGGTTGTCTGTCATCCTGGCAATGTGCCCTGCCCAGTTCCATTTGAGCTTGCTAATGGTTTCAAGGATATCCATTACTTTAGTTTTTTGACGTATCCATTTAGCTGTTTTTCTATCCTTCCATGTTATATTTAGCATAATTCTCTCATGTGCCCTCTGCATTGTTCGTAATTTAAGGGAAAGCTTTTTTGTTAGATTCCAAGTTTCGGCCCCATAGGTGACAGTGGGGAGGATACACTGATCATAGACTTTCCTTTTTAAGATGATAGGAATCTTCTTATTTTTTAACACTGTACTGGGTCTTCCAAACGCTTGCCAACCGAGGGTTATTCTTCTTTTTATTTCGCTCTCTTTACAGGCGTCATGTAGAGAGATTCGTTATATATAAAAATACTATCTAAAAAATTATCTAATTGATCCAGTAACCATAAATCTATGAACATACGAATGACATCTGGTTGTAACATTCAAAACATCTTTTAATTAGACAACATAGCCTCTGTACCACGTTCTTCCACTGTCTTGGGGTAGAGTTCTCTTGCTTGAGGGTACACTCGGGCACACTATTCTATCTTATTTCTCCTTTTCTTGTTTTTTGAAGTTTTTATAGCATATATATAGAAAAGATATAATTCAATGTTGTTACTGTTCTTTAAATATTTTATTTTGATTGTTTATTACGTTTTTTGTAGTTTATTTATTTCCTTGTTTCGTTTCCTTACTGGGTTATTTTTCCATGTTGGAGCCCTTTGGCTTATAGCATTCTACTTTTTCAACATGAGTATAGGCAAAAGCAATCAAGATAACACTGAAAATATAACTCGAAAAAACCGTGAATTAGATCAGCAATAACCGGAAGTTGAAGAACAGAGAAGAATCAAGAAAGACGAGAAGGATGACAGTGAAAATATTATCCTGGATTATGAATTCTTCAGATTCCCATACAGGCTGTGATGCGTAATACCCATTGTAATGTAATTACCGCTGCTAACGAAACTGGAAGGAGGTTAAGTTTTCTCCCTGTTTGTGTTTGTTTGTTTGAGTGTGTGTTTGTGAACAGTTTCTTGACCAAAATTTTAATCGTAGAGTAATGAAACTTGCGGGGTTTAACTGTTATGTAAAAAGCTGGAAATTATTAAATTTTGGAAGGTTAAGGTCAAAGGTTAAGGTCACGGTCAAACAAAATGTCCAATTCACGTAATCAGCCATAAGTTTGGACATCGTTATCAAAGACTTCAAACTTGTTTCATATTTGAGTGTATGAAAATCCACGCCAATTAATACATGTTTAAGTTAAAGGTCAAGGTCAAGAAATAAGCTGCCGCGGCGGAGGGCTGCGCTCTACTGAGTGCCCCTCTATTTTCTCTTGTGGTAGTAGAATAATCAGAAATTTCAAGTCTAGTGGGGAACTTCTTCAGTAATACGGAGACATGTTAGATGGTAATTAATGCAAGCAGGGAGGAATATGGATTAATGAGTCTCTCTCTCTCTCTCTCTCTCTCTCTCTCTCTCTCTCTCTCTCTCTCTCTCTCTCTCTCTCTCTCTACGACAGCGTGAGTGCTATAATATTAAGGATAGATTAGAGTGAACTTTCAAAAATTATCTCTTTCTCTCTCTCAATTAAATAGCATGAAAGTGACTTTAATTGTATAAGTTTGATTAAACAACTAAAGAAACATAAGTTGAACAATGAGCATTTGCTAATGAGAAAATATATTAGGACATTAATTTGCAAATATCATTTGATTAGCAAAACACTCATCGGATTTGTCTTTTCGTCATATTTAATCAGTATTATCAAGATAAATAAATATAAAAAAATTTTGGTATCAATAACTTCAGATAACAAGAAAATGGTTACTTAGCGTTGATGACTTCGGCCTCACAAGTGATTTGTGAAGACTCGGATATTCTAAATCTAATCAGTTATGTAAGCTAATTACCACATTCCGTTGTGTAAATTATCGAGATAACTACCGTAAAACTCATTTGGTAAAGATCATTCCCCCGTTTCCGTTCTAAATTACCTTGATTTTGGACCCAGGATGGGGTTTTCCTATCCGTAAAAGCCATGAAATATATCTAGGTTCTTTCCACATTTCTTTCTCTACCTTTGCCTTTCAAGTCTCCAAAAGATTCGAAACCATCGGTCTTTCATTTTCCTTTGAACACCCGCAACCCCCATTCTCTCTCTCTCTCTCTCTCTCTCTCTCTCTCTCTCTCTCTCTCTCTCTCTCTCTCTCTCTCTCTCTCTCATATCCGACATTTTCGTTCCCTAATATCCCCCTAATTTTTTCTCTTATTCTTTCCTCCCCTTTTTTCTTCTTGCTTTCTCTTTTTTGTTTACACATACAGACCTCTTCAAGTTATCAAATGCAGCAGCTTCTGGCAAGGCAGGTGGTCCCTGGCGCTATCTGGACGGATTAAACAACGGCGGATTTAAACCACTCTTCTTCGTCTGACCATAAACCAAACATTTCTCTTTCCGCGTCTCGTATTTTTCTTACATCTCTGTTCACTACGGAGATGAATATTCCGTTGCAACAAGGCGTTTCAATTTGCTTTAGCAGCTGTGTAACAGGTAGGACGATCGCCGATTCAATTTCTGTTTTTTTTTTCTTTTTTTTTTTTTTTTTTGTTTCGGGTGAGAATTTTGCTTTTAATTTGGAAATGCAAGTTATCAAATTTTCCAGTTTTATACCCGTAAATGTACCTGTGTTTTGAATAGTCATAAATTAATGATAGTAGTAATATATTACAATAAATAAAAATATACTACAGTTTATATATAAAAAATGAATAAATAAATATATATATATACAGTATATATATATATATATATATATATATATATATATATATATATATATATATATATATATATGTGTGTGTGTTTGTGTATGTGTGTATGTATGTGTGTGTGTGTCCTGGTGACCTCAAAAAGTAAGTCACACTGAAAAGTGTGTGTGTGTGTGTGTGTGTGTGTGTGTGCGTGTGTGTGTCCTGGCGGCTTCGAAAAGTAACTCAGACTGGAGAGGTCAGCAGCAAATGTTCAACCTTCAAATTTTCATCTGGAAATCCCTTGATAAATGGCAGCAAAATTTTAACCTAATATTCTGTTATTCATGAAAGAATTTTAAACCAGTTATCTTATTGATTTCCACCCCCCCCCTCTTTCTTCTCTGATTTTATGGCACTTTCAGTTATTCATCTTCTACGTTGAGTTAACCATTTATGTATTATCATATCTCTTGTCACTTATACTTTATGACATATTCTTGCAATGGCTCTCCCTCTATTTTCGGCACTTATAATTGCCTCCTTTCTCTAGGTCCTTTCTTCTTCCTTCTCTGACTTATTAATTGTATTTCCTACTTATTATTTTTCATTGTGTTTTTGTTATCCATGTAAAGGGTCATCTTGTGACCCGTCAAAATCTACGTTTTCTTTGTCGTTTAAATTATGATTTTTTTAACTTCTCAGTTACCTTTCACATCTATTCTATTCAAGTTATTTCAGATGTACTTGTGTTTATCAGTCTTTGCAACGGCTCTCAGCTTTCTACGTGACTTTGATGGCTTTATTTCATTACGGCCGCTTCCAATTATTACGCCTACCAATTTATTTTTTTTTCCACGTCAATTCTTCCTTTCCTTTCACTTCGCCTCGCCTCCTCTTTTGCCCATTTTTCCTCTGCCTTCATCCTCCAACTCCTCTTTCTTCTCTCACCAGTAGTCCATAATATCTCTTCCATTATATGCTATTATTCGCCTTCTTCCTTTTTCTTCCACTATTTATCTTCAACATATTTTCTATCATAAATTCGTTCGCTTCTTTCCATCAGTTCTTCTTTCCTTCACTTACTCTCATCTATTATCAGTAATTATTATTCTTATTCCTTCTTATCTCCCCAGTTATCCCTAAACCTATTTCTTATTATCAATTCTTTCTCTCCACCTCCTTTTCCCCCTAAACATTATTACCAACCTTCTTCTATCCTTAATTCTCCTTCTCACTGCTCCTCCACTGCTTGTATCCTCAATTCTTCCCCTCACTGCTCCTCTTCCTCTATCCTTATTTCGCCTTCCCCTCATTTTTTTCCTCTTCTTCTATCCTCAATTCTTCCCCTCACTGCTCCATCTCTTCTTCTATCCTCAGTTCGTATTCCCCACATTACTACTCCTCTTTTTCTATCCTCAATTCTTCTCCTCATTGCTCCTTCTCTTTTTCTATCCTCAGTTCTTATTCCCTTCATTACTACTCCTGTTTTTCTATCCTTAATTCTTCTCCTCATTGCTCCTCCCCTTCTTCTATCCTTAATTCTTCTCCTCATTGTTCCTGTTCTTCTTCTACCCTCAATTCTCCCCCTCATTGCTCCTGCTCTTCTATCCTCAATTCTTCCTGTAACTGCTCCTCCTCTTCTTCCATCTTCAATTCTTCCTCTAACTGCTCCTCCTCTTCTTCTATCCTTAATTCTTCCTCTAACTGCTCCTCCTCTTCTTCTATCCTCAATTCTTCCTCTAACTGCTCCTCCTCTTCTTCTATCCTCAATTCTTCCTCTAACTGCTCCTCCTCTTCTTCCATCTTCAATTCTTCCTCTAACTGCTCCTCCTCTTCTTCTATCCTCAATTCTACCTCTAACTGCTCCTCCTCTTCTTCTATCCTCAATTCTTATTCCCCTCATTACTACTCATCTTTTCTATCTTTAATTCTTCTCCTCCTGCTCCTCCTCTTCTCCTATACTCAATTCTTATTCCCCTCATTGCTACTCCTCTTTATCTACCCTCAATTCTTCCCCTTAATGCACCTCCTCTTCCTCCTCCACCCAGTCACCTCTCCTCCTCCTCTTATTATCAATTCTTCTCCCTCCTTCTCTTCTTCCTCTGGAGCCAACAGCAGAAGCAGCAGTCACTCCTAGCTTAATCTCTTTCAGGTAAACACGTGAAGTGCTTGATCGGAACTGACACTCAGCGAGCAGGGCCCTGCCTCTTCCCAACTCTTACTGTCCTGCTCTCTTATTTCTCTTTGTCACACTCTTACTGCAGCTCTCCCCTCTCCCCTCTCCCCTCCCCCCTCTCAGAAACCCTCTAGAGTGGAAGCTTGGTCTGTTGGTGTTCGTCTCTTTATGTATTTTCTCTTTCTTCTCACATCCATTGTATCTTTGTCTGTTCATGTTTCTATTTGTGAGTTACTGTTTTGCTTAGAATGAAAATAAATTTAAAATTTTCACCAGACAGTACCGATTAGAAACTAATGTAAGGATCATGATAATTAAGATTATTTAAAGATAAATGTTATTTTTGTATAACTAGCCCAAAAAAAAGGGGGGGGGGGAATCTGAAAGAATGAGACATATTAAAATACATCAAAAGCCGGATGAAATATAACGTAACAAAGTATCACAACACTTTATAGGTAGTGGGTTAGCCAGGACACCAGCAACCCGTTGACATACTACCGCTACAGATTTATTGAGTCCTATGACTAGCCAGACAGTAGTACATTGCATCCCCCACTCTGGTTACGGCTAATTTTTCCATTGCCTAGACATACACCGAATAGTCTGGCCTATTCTTTCCACATACACCTGTCAACAATGAGATTACCAAACATTTCTTCTTCACTGAAGGGGTTAACAACTGCAATGTAATTGTTCAGTGGCTACTTTCCTCATGGTAAGGGTAAAAGGGACTTTAGCTATGGTAAGTAGGTCTTCTAGGCGAAGGACACTCCAAAATCCAACCATTGTTCTCTAGTCTTGGGTAGTGCCCTAAGCCTCTGTACAATGGTCTTCCACTGTCTTGGGGTAGAATTCTCTTGCTTGTGGGTACACCGGCCACACTGCTCCATCTTGTTTCTCTTTCCTTTGTGTTTTTGAAGTTTTGTATAGTTTATATATGAAACATCTAATTTAATGTTGTTACTATTCTTGAAATCTTTTATTTCAATTGTTCATTACTTCTTGTTTTTTACTTATTTACTTGCTTATAGTATCCTACTTTTCCAACTAAGGTTGTAGCTTAGCTTGTAATTATAATTAATAATAATAATAATAATAAGGATAATAATGATAATAATAATAATAATACCTATCTATTTGTGTATGTATATATATATATATATATATATATATATATATATATATATATATATATAATGAGAGAGATAGAGAGAGAGAGGGGTTTTAGAATATTCAAATATCTCTTAGTATTACCTCGCATACTTCAGGATACACTAAAAGGAAGGTGTATGAAATTGCTACCTAACCTTCATTATAGTCCACACATGTAGAGAGAGAGAGAGAGAGAGAGAGAGAGAGAGAGAGAGAGAGAGAGAGAGAGAGAGAGAGAGAGAGAGACCTTTTACCTTGAGTTAAAAAATTGGTCAAAAAAACGGCTAAACATTGATTGGCCTAATTGGATTAGGGGTGGAATGACATGGTATCTACGGTAGTATCACTCACAATTAGCAAAGGAAGGAAATTCTCCCATGTATTTCTCGTATTACAATACAGACAGACAGACAGACAGGGGAAAAGGCTATCATATAAAAGTGGGGCTCGAGAGAGACAGAGAAAGAGACTATCCATAAAAAAGGGAGCGAGACATATAGACAGTTTGACAGGGAAAAAAGCTTATTATTACTAATATTACTAGCTAAGCTACAACCTTAGTAGGAAAAGCTGGGAAAAATAACCCAGAGAGGAAAGTTAATAATGAAATAAAATTACAAGAAAAGTAATTAACAATTAAAATTGAAGTTTTTAAGAACAGTAACATCATTAAAATAAATGTTTCAAAGGGGGGGGGAGAGGGGTGAGAGATATACTGTATACAGCCCGACGGGGAGAGATGTAATTACAGAATGATGTGGGTAAAAAGCAGAGACAGCCACATAAGGAAAGAGACAATCGCATAAATGTATGGCGAGATAAAGAGATACAAAATGGTGAATTGCTAGATATAGTTACACAGAGATACATACAACCAGACAAAGTGTAAGATTGATGGATTGCTACCGATAAATGAGAGAGAGAGAGAGAGAGAGAGAGAGAGAGAGAGAGAGAGAGAGAGATCAACCAGTCCCCTTATCAGTGGGTATTGATGGTTTCATTAGCCCTGATTATTTCATCTTGACACCTATGGCACACACACACCATCACTGACGATGTTGGCTTAACTTTATGGCTGGCGATAAACGCCCTTATTTAGATTCTTAATTAGTTGACCCGGTGCTTAATTTTCGGCCGAGTTCCTCGTGTGTGCCTCCTACACAAAAGGGAAGAATAAAAAAAAATGTGATTATATTTATCTTTCGAGAGCAGATTGTGTTTTTGATGTCAATACTATGAGCAAATGCCTATTAAAATCAATATAGATCTATTCTATCGGGAGCAGAAGATGCTCTTGATGTCAATACTATGAACAAATACCTACAATCTTTTGAGAGCAGATGATGCTCTTGATGTCAATACTATGATCAAATACCTAATAATACCTAATGAATCTATTTATCTTTCGAAAGAAGATAATGCTCTTGATGTCAACACTATGAGCAAATGCCTATTAAAATTAAAATGGATCTGTTCTTTCGAGAGCAGATGATGCTCTTGATGTCAATACTAGAAGCAAATACCTACTAAAATCTATTTATCTTTCGAGAGCAGATTATGCTTTTGATGTCAACACTAAGAACAAATGCCAATTAAAATCAATACAGATCACTTCTTCCGAGAGCAGATGATGTTCTTGATGTCAATACTATGAGCAAATGTATTAAAATTAATATAGATCACTTCTTTCGAGAGCAGATGATGTTCTTGATATCAATACTATGAGCAAATACTTACTAAAATCTATTTACCTTTCGAGAGTGAGGATGCTCTTGATGTCAACACTATCAGCTAATGCCTATTCAAATTAATACCGATCACCGATTTGAAGATTTATGTCTTCACGTAGACTAACATTTACTTGATTGTTTTGTAAAATTAAGAATTCTAATTACAATCATACAAGCTTGGGATATGTCTGATAGAGAAAAGAATGATATTTATGTTTATATAAATACAAAATGTATTCATTGACAGTTTATGAAAATAGATTACTACCATACGTTTGGAAAATGATAATTACCTATCCTTCCACTATGGTACATAGATATAGGGGTACAGATTACAGTCACCTAAATTACATCCGTTGTTTGTATAAGCAGACAAAAGATCTTTTCTTAGGTTTGCATGACAATCATCCTCTTCACTCCATCTATCCAGCATAATCCGTCCCTTCTCGTTTTATTCCCTCCATCTGTTCTTACGTTGCTTCTCCAATCCCCTACTCTCACCCCTCGTCCCCTCACTCTCCCTCTCCCCTCGTCACCCCATCTTGCAATCCCATGAATTCAATTCCAGACTCCGAGAATTCTTTCCAGTTCCTCGCGACGCAAGACATCAAAATCAAAATTCCATTTATTTGTCAATGTCAGAATCCGAGAGAGCCAGTATGTTATATTGTCCTGGCATCATCTCGGGGAAGATTTGCCTTCGCTGAGAGGTTCCACATTTTTCGTCATTTTTCACTTTCTACAATGTGTCAACAGACGAGATTAATTTAGGTAGAAGAGTATCAGCTGCAATATTATCGTCAATTTTACCAAGTACTTTTCGCATGGAGGCTTCCTCGGGTATATTCACCCAAAAAAGAATGGTGCTGCCACTGGTGTCAGGTTTAATTTCTTTGATATATAAAGGCATTAGCTGGATTGCGGTTTCAGTAGTGTCTATATTTTTAACGCGTGAATAGCAACAACAAATAAAACAACAACAACAACAACATCAAATAACATCCCTTTCTAGTCCACTGCAGGACAAATTGCCTCAGACCTCTCAATTCATGTCTGGGGTTTGGCCAGTGCCGATGGGTGATGGTGGGAAATTTTTGTGTGATAACTCGCAGTGGAAATTTTTGTTTGATCGCTCACAGCAAACCAACCTAGTATGGGTGGCCCTGACTAAAACGGCTTTGTTGATAATGATAATATGCAAACCCTTTCACCACGTTAAGGTATCCCCAATCAACATGTATGATTAAATTTACAAAGATCATACTAAGAGAAAATATAGGATATGCTACTCGTTGCTCTAGTAAAACGAAATGGCTTGAAGGAACATTTTTAAGCGTAAACTTTTGAATTTGGACTTTGAACATCATTATTATGAGGGTCGGATACATTATTGTATCTCTCATGTTTGATAAAATATAAAAAATCCAAAAAAGGGGAATTACACGAACATGGTTTTAACTACATTTTTTTTTTTTTTTTTTTTTTTGAAACTTGGAAATCCAGTCCTTTGGAGAATTCGGAAAATCGTCCAAAATACTTCTCTCCATTTCCTCAAACAATGTACAACCCTTTTTTTTCTACATTGTAAG
>NC_090766.1:55129525-55134525 GCF_036898095.1 Palaemon carinicauda | reverse complement strand
ATAACATCGCCTGAAGTCTCGAATGCATAAACAAGCACCGATAATCACGCAACTGCCAATCCATCCCTTACATCAGTCTGTGTACATCCGCTTTGCAAACCTTCCCATGCAACCGTTTGGCCCTTCCAACCCTTCCCCGCCCCCCTTCACCTAGCCATCGGGGAAAGTTAATCTCCCCCAATCATTTCATTCAGCCTCTGGAAAAGGGAAATAAAAAAAGAAAAATCGAAAAGTCAATCCTTTTAGGAAGTGCTTCCCTGGCTTCTGTAAGGTCTACCCCGGAGCCCCGCAGCCCTACGGGGTCTCCCCGGTGAGCGGCACGGGGCTGTTAGCGACGTTAAACAGGGCGGGGAATTTAATATTCAAGCTGCCAAGTGGTCCTTCAGTCTCTCAAGTGCCCCGGTAAATATTATCACTGTGACGTACGCCACTCACCCTCAAGGGCGACCTGATACCGGTGGAGATGGACTAGGGGGAGGGAGGGAGGTGTTGGTGGGGGAGAGGGGGGTGGGGGGAGAAGAAGGGAATGGTGGAGAAAGAAAGGAGGAGGAGGAGGAAGAGGTCGCAAGAGAGAGACACACACACAGAGTCAAGAGAGATTGTGGGGAAAGAGGTGAAGACTGGGTAAAGGAGAAGAATACCGTCAGATATAATGGTACAGGTATTTTGGCAATGAGAGAGAGAGAGAGAGAGAGAGAGAGAGAGAGAGAGAAGGTCAACAAAGGAGACAAATATTATGAGATATGATGCTGCAGGTATTTGGCAGCCGAGAGAGAGAGAGAGAGAGAGAGAGAGAGAGAGTAAATGCATGGCCTTTGCATATGCAGAGAGAGACGAAGATAAAATTAAGAACTACTGTATTGCATTCTCAGAGAGTGAGTGGGAAAGCAAATATATAAACTCTATGCGAGAGAGAGAGAGAGAGAGAGAGAGAGAGAGAGAGATACATGGCTCTTGCATATGCAGAGAGAAACAGAGATAGAGTTAAGGACTTTTACATTCTCAGTGTGAGAGAAGGCAAATATAAACTATGCGCAGAGAGAGAGAGAGAGAGAGAGAGAGAGAGAGAGTCGAATGCTCAATAAAGGAGAAAGGTAACGTGAGAATTTTACTACAGGTATTGGACAGAGAGAGAGAGAGAGAGAGAGAGAGAGAGAGAGAGAGGCATCACTGAATTCTAAGAAAAAGAGAAAGTACAAGAACACATACCGTTGGTACTCTGCTGTACTGTATATCCATAAAGATATATAGTTAGAGAAAAATACAATTAATTCAAGGTATATCCTATATAAACTGATATGAAATCAACTAAGTTTTTAACAAATGACATACATAATACTTTGTAATTTTTAATCATTTATATCAACCAGCCTACCACATTGGTCAATACTGAAATTAGGAATTAAACTAACTTTTCAAGGAATCGATTCCAAATAATTATTGTACAAAGAGGTGAAAATTATTCTGTTTCTGGAAGGGAGGAACGGCAATTCAATTTCTCTTAGAAGTTTATGCCTTTGTACTTTCTAACAAGTCTCTGCCAATATTTAAGAGAGAGAGAGAGAGAGAGAGAGAGAGAGAGAGAGAGAGAGAGAGATAGATGAGAAACTTTAGAAGCATTAATCGTGGATATTGATCGAGAATATCACTCTACAAAATATATGAATAAATAATTAAAAAAACAAAAATATAAAGACAAATAAATAAATTTGAATAAATGCAATACAGGTTTGTAGCGGCAAGACGAAAATAAATACATACAGAATCAAATTAAAACAGAACGTATTTGATTTTTGTTAAAGACGAGCTCAACTACCTACCTGTCGATAGAAATACGCCGAGAGGCGGAAATCAAATACGAATATCCTGGTGAATGAGTGGCAATTTTATCTACGTTTTTAATTGACTCCGACAAGCGAAAGTCTTGAGCCGACAAAGTGCTGTGGAAAGTTATGAAGCCCTGCCTATTAGGCAAAGTTGTATGGCATTAAGTGTTGAGGATAGTTAGGAAATCGCAAAGTGTCTAGAATGTTGCGAGGATCTAAGTGCTGAAGAGAGTTGTGCGGTAAAAAAAAAAAAAATATGTTGAGGAAAGTATTGGAGACAGTTGTGAGGCTGCAGAAGGCTGAAGAAAGTTTTGGAACTACAGTGTTGAAGTAAGTTATGAAGGAAAGCTATGAAGCTCTATGTGTTGGAGTTAGTTATGAAGGAAAGCTATGAAGCTCTATGAGTTGGAGTAAGTTATGAAGGAAAGCTATGAAGCTCTATGTGTTGGAGTAAGTTATGAAGGAAAGCTATGAAGCTCTATGTGTTGAAGTAAGTTATGCTCTATTCGTTGGAATAAGTTATGAAAGAAAGCTATGAAGCTCTATGTGTTGAAGTAAGTTATGAAGGAAAGCTATGAAGCACTATGTGTTGGAGTAAGTTATGAAGGAAAGCTATGAAGCCCTATGTGTTGGAGTAAGTTGTGAAGGAAAGCTAGGAAGCTCTATTCGTTGGCATAAGTTATGAAAATAGCTATGAAGCACTATGTGTTGGAGTAAGTTATGAAGGAAAGCTATGAAGCTCTATGTGTTGGAGTAAGTTGTGAAGGAAAGCTAGGAAGTTTTATGTGTTGGAATAAATTATGAAGCTCTATGTGTTGGATAAGTTGTGAAGGAAAGCTATGCAGCTCTATGTGTTGAATAAGTTGCAAAAATGCAGTGTTGACGAAAGCTTTGAAATTAAAATGTTAAAATGGTTTGTTTGTTGTCTCTACCTATTCATTTGTCTTCTGGTTTATTGAGAGTAAAAAGGATTAATAACTGGAAAACCATTCATATTGAGAAGTTTTTCTTTTAAAATTTCACCATGTTGAGTAGATGGTCAACCATAGAAATATAGGGAATGCGCGCTCATTACCAATATATTTCAAATATGCCTATTTATGCTAGGCTCAGAGCATTATTTCATTACCTACACCATCCGTTGACAACGTTATATTTACTTCTTAAACCACCATATAAATGTGTTCATAAATATATACAGTCAAAAGTTTATTCTTAGAACCAAATAAATTTCGCTATATATATATATAAAATTATGAAAAATAAAATGTCCCTTTCTCTAAAGCCAAAAGTATTTAATCAGACGATCCTACCAGTATCAACTTATGCATCAGAAACTTGGAGCCTTACTAAACCCTTAGAACATAAGCTAGTTATAACTCAAAGACCTGTGTAAAGAATAACGTTAGGAATAACAATGAGACCGAAAAAGAACAACATGGATACGAGAGTAAACTTAAGTAGAAGATATTCTACCAACATTTAATAAAAAAAATGGACTTAGGCAGGACATAAATTGAGATTACAGATAATAGATGGACATTAAGAATAACAGAATAGATTCTGAGATTTCGAAAGAAGCAGGGGAAGAATGAGAAGACGATAAATTGACGAACTAAGAAAGATTGCAGGCGTGGAATGGCACAGAAAAATCAGAAACAGACGCGATTGGAAAGACATGTCTGCGGGGGATTAGTAATAACTGACGATAATGATAAGATATATATATATATATATATATATGTACATATACATATACACACACACATATATATATATATATATATATATAAAAACGGAAAATCTAAATATTCTTCATTAGAGACATTTCTTTCTATCAAACAGAAAAGGAAGTAGGCAATAAAAAGAAGAGGAAGAAGAGGAATGAGGAGGAGGAGTAGGAGGAGGAGGAGGAGGAATAGGGTAATGAGGTAACCGTAAAAGTATTACCAATTATTTCACTGACGTAATTAAATTACAGTATAGTTTATGGGATGACATCTTGAAATGTGTATGTGACTGTTGCCATCATATTCCCTAAAGTTTCTGTAGCATCATAATCCTCCTCATCATTCTCTCTCTCTCTCTCTCTCTCTCTCTCTCTCTCTCTCTGTGTCTATTGATGTACCCTAATTTATTGCTCCCTAGATTCTATCTCCTATGCACTGCTGGATTTCTTATGTTCATATACCATCTACAGGTACTAAATGCCAAGACGGGTCCTGCCCCATTCTAGTCTCTCTCTCTCTCTCTCTCTCTCTCTCTCTCTATCGTCACCCAGTAAATTCTCTTATTTTAAGCAACATAAATACTTGAATTCGTAATGAAAGAAAAAGGCCTAAAAAATTAATACCAAAAACCTGATAAAGAAATTAAGTAATTAATTATTAGTTCTAGAAAATTGATACCATATAATTAAGTACTATAAAAACCACGACGTAAATTATCCAATCCGGCAAGGAAAGATGCTTAAATACATTACCAATGAATAATTGCTCTCGATTAAAAAAAAAAAAAATAAATAAATAAAATAAAAGCAGTACCTTGCGCACCTTACTTGCTGCTTACCAGGTCAAACAACTATAATCATACGATAGTCTGCCCTCACTGGGATCAAGAAGACATAGCCTGTTGGACATGCTACCATATACACTTATGTTAATATCATCATCTCCTCCTCCGCCTGCTGACCCAGAGGGCTTCATGTTATATATATATATATATATATATGTATGTATATATATATATACATACAATATATATATATATATATATATATAAATGTGTGTATATTGTTGTTGTGTCTATATTCATACATACATATAAATTTTCGAATATGTATATGTATGTATATATATATATTATATATATATAAATATATATATGTATATAAATATATATATATTATATATATATATACTGTATTTATATATATAAATATATATGTATATATATATATATATATATAAATATATATATATATATATACATATATATATATATATATATATATACACACACACATATGCTAATAAACTCAAACCGTCAAAAATGACATCTCAATATTTAGATTAAACCCTTCCTACCCCCTCCCCCTTTCCTAACTACAACAAGCTGGTTAAGCTTTTTGTAAAAAGTGTACCTTTCGGGGGTACGTACCCCTTCTCAGCTCAG
>NC_090766.1:55107025-55112025 GCF_036898095.1 Palaemon carinicauda | reverse complement strand
TAAAAGGTCAAGATAGAGACGACTGGCGAAATGTAATATATACTGTATGATATATATATATATATATATATATATATATATATATATATATATATATATATATATATATATATATATATATATATATATAATTTATATATGTATATAGGCTACGTATATGTGTGTGTAATTCAAATTAAATAATTATATGAGAGCAAATGTTAAATATTGGCAATTCCGTAACTCTTCCATAAATCCCAAGCAAAAAAAAAAAAAAAAAAAAAGAAAATACATATTCACTTAACAATAAAACCATAATATTCAACTTACTTTTCGGAATTAAGAAATTTTTCGTTTCCCCTCATCCAGAAATGCATAGCAGACAGACATGTCCCTTTCCCCTCCCAATTTCTTTCGTATTCACATCCAGGAAAACTCTCCCCCGATGCTAATCCTTTTCTCCCCCACACCCTTAAAAAAACAGCCCCTGGGGAGACTGGAAAACTGGAATACTGGAAGGGCATAGGGAAAACCCTGGAATGTAAAGATACACAATTATGAAATGGATCACCTTCGCTCATTAAAACCTTCCGCCTGGCAGAGCCGCCTCGGGTCCCGTATATCGGTTTTTGGATGTTTGATTTCCCCTCCTTCATCCAGCTTAACAATCGTGCCTCGACTATTGCGACATGACTGAAGCTTGAGCTTACTTTGTACGACATAATAAATAAACTCATAGGAATACATGCTTATGTGTAAACTCACATAAAGACAACAGTAATAATGAGTGGGAATGCATTTTTTATTTTGATTATATTGTATGCATTTCGACTATTTGGCATGACTGAAGCTTGAGCTTACTTTGTACGACATAATAAATAAACTCATAAGAGTATATGCTTATGTGTAAACGCACATACAGACAACAGTAATAATGAGTGGGAATGCATTTCTTATTTTGATTATATTGTATGCATTACGACTATTTGGCATGACTGAAGCTTGAGCTTACTTTGTACGACATAATAAATAAACTCATAGGAATACATGCTTATGTGTAAACATCCATAAAGACAACCGTAATAATGAATGGGAATGCACTTATTATTTTGATTATATTGTATGCATTACGACTATTTAGAGCGCAAGAATACTGACACCGGTAATAGTGAGTGAGAACGATGTTATTATCTTGATTATATTGAATCTATTACATATAACTTCAATTCTAAAAATATACTGATATTTATATTCACAAGAAAATGAGAGACAACAAGATGTTTTGCGTACCTAGTAAATGCACTATTTAGGATTACACGCTTATGCGTATACGCTCAGAAGTAGAAGTATAGGCTACTGATAACGGCAATCGTGAGTGGAATATTATTCTTATCTTGATTATATTTTATGTATTACATATATCTTCATCTCTAAAAATCTACTGATATATATATTCACAAGAAAATGAGTGATACAATCATATTTTTTTGCGTACACTCATAGGAGTACATGCATATGCGTATACGTATATAGTGAGTGTGAATGATATTCTTATCTCGATTATATTGTGTACGCATTAAATGACTTGGAAACTTTAATGTTTATTTTAATATAATCTGGATATGAGAAAAATAGTTATTTTCCATCATATAAAAAATAGACTCTCAAAGTCAATGCTCCAGATTGGATAAACCGTATAATGTTTCATGTAGGAATGCAAAAAGACAAACAAAGGAGTAAGCGAAAAAGAAAAAGGAAAGGTAAGAAAAATGTTCCAGCGCCAAAAAGGAAAAAAAAAAGTGAAATTAGATGCTGGAGGCTTCTCAGATTATCCATCCACAAATCAATTCCTGGAAAGGGCTTCTGTTACCCGGCCTATGTTACTTTCGAAAACATTTTTTATTCGTCTGCAAAAGAAAAAAAAAATATTTTGGGCGTTTTTATGAATGTTGCGAATGGTGAATCAATTGTAAAATAATAATTTTCCTTTATACCCTGTGTTCAAAATTTAATAATTTTATTATTAGATTTTGATCACAGGTTGAAAACAAAATTATATGAAGAAATAAGAAGAATGGCAGGCGTAGTGAAAATTACAGAGGTGAGGGAGGGAGTGGGGAGAGCTTGATTGGAACCTGTTAGGGGGAAAAATCTAGACGGAGACAGAGAATTAGAAGGCGAAATAAGGTGAAGGATTATATGGAGAGAATAGGTTTGGTGGAAGAGGATGCTTTTGATGGAAGGCACTGGAGAAGACGCCTCAGGCAACCGACCCCTTAATGTGGGAGAGAAGAGATCAAAATAAAATAACTTCTGTTCTGATAAAATTTGCAGTCCAAAGCCCTTCAAAACATAATGGTGATTCTTCTAGATATGGTAGCCTTGCAGATTTTGAATGCTCAAGTACAGTTGAACACAGGAATTCCAAGTACACCTCGCTCTGAAGGAGTACACCCAGCCACATCCTTACTGCTCGGAAGTTCCTATGTTTATCCTAGCCCATCACCTTTGCCCGCTCTCCCTACACTATCTATTTGGCTAATCGCCGTGAAGTAAGGGTGTGAAAAGGATGCACTTCTTTGGAGCAAGATGTACGAGGGACTCCTAAGTCAAATTCCATATTCAGCGAATGGCTGCTGTTACCATTGTCAGAGTGTATACAGAAAGTGATGCAGAGGCAGTACCATTAAACAGGAGAATTGTGCTTTTGATAACTGAAGGAGAAATACCATCCTAGCCATACATACATATATATATATATATATATATATATATATATATATATATATATATATATATATATATATATATACCTACTTATTACATTAATCGAACAGTTTAACATGTTTTTTTTTTCAAAAAGGCCCATAAAAGAAATAAAGGAAATATAAATAAATCACTATTTTTCGACCAAGACACATTGACACTCTTCAAGGTGTGAAGTAAAAATCTTTACACCCTGAAGAGGGTCAATGTGAATTGGTCGAAATATAGTGATGTATTCATATTTCCTTTGTTTCTTTTACAGGCCCTTTTGAAACACACACACAACACACACACACACACACACATATATATATATATATATATATATATATATATATATGTGTGTGTGTGTGTGTGTGTGTGTGTGTGTGTGTGTGTGTTTCCTGTTGCGCTCAGAGGGAGACGGAATATACATACCCTGGTGAGAAGAGTTACCCCGAGAGGTACACTCTAACCCCCCACCCAAAAAAAAAAAATTATCGATCAGCGGGTTGAAGTTAGGTAAGGGGAAGGGGATGAGAAGGATTTTAATCTCTGTGCATATCTATCTAAATATTTAGACGTCATTTTTGACGGTTCATGTGCACTAGTAAATGATAATAGATAAATCAAAACCACGAAGAGCAGGGAACAAGGCGCCTGGGCTCTGGATCCAGGGGAAAAATATAATAAACAAAAGGTCAAAACTTTTTAATAAGCACAGAGCAAATGCCGCCTGGAGTACAGACAACTCCCATCCTCCTAATATCAAGAATCCTCAGTCCCCCCCCCCACCCCCTAGCGGTCTCCTCTTCCCCTCAGTCCAGAGTGAGAGAAAGAGACCGACGAAAACAAACTTTCTCATTAACCCTTGAGTTAATCCCTAAATACCTGCGGCCAACTTAAAGGGGCAACTTAAGGGCAACTTGAACACAATCTTGGGCGGCAATTTTCCCTGGCTGGGATCAAGCAAGCGGGTGCAACTTGGGTGCAGATTAGACTCGGCGTGAGAAGTTGGGATTAATAAGCGAGGGGTAAAAGTAGCCAATGGGATTAGCGAACCGCCGAGAGATCGGGGACCCGGAGAGGTATTTTCGGCTTTGGGACTTAATGCCGTAAGGATTATTTCCCCTCGACTTTGTTAACGACTTAATCTCTCTTGAAGGGGTGCTTCTATGGCTCATTATGGCTAAGCATTTTTTCCCTTTTAGCGGTGGTTGGAGGCCATTACATTCTATATTAAAAATATTGAAATTTATGAGGAGCGCGTGTGCAGATGTTTTGACATATTAACACCCTTGGGATTAGTAAGGTTTGTTTATCAAGGACTATTAAATCTCTTCTCCTGGGCTATCTGGCTCTGTGTCTAGGTATTCGCTCATCTCAAGACGGTGTCTGGCGCTCACAGGCAAGACACACGCTTCCTGCTATCTCCCTGTATTTCCATCAACATTCTTTTTCCATACTCAAACTCTACCCACTTGTATACTGTGATATATCATGTGTTTATTCAATTATTTCTTATAGTGTACGCAAACCGTTAAAAGAGACTGCATTGATATTCCCGCACACACAAACAAACGCACATTCTCTTACCAAGGTATGAATACTCCCTCTTCCGCTACCTGAGGAACAGAGACCGCTGAGCGTTACCGGAATATATATAGCTAGGCACTTGCTCTTTATTATACAGGGGAGATTACGTAGGGTAGGTGTTAGGAGTCACTGGCGGGGGTAGGTTATCCACAAGAGGTATATAATCAATGTGTTTGAGTAATTACTTAGGTCGTCTTTTGAAATAGATAAGTACACATCTAAGAACATAACAAGTTTTAAAAAAGAGTATACTCTTCGGCCAGTTTTTCCCTCATTATGTTTCTTAATAAGCTATATGTAATAGAAATCCTTGAGGTCAAATTCGATATACTCTAGAAACTCAATAATTTGGATATGTAAAACATTTGGGATAGAGAATTGGTGGAAATTGACATCCAGTCAGTAGTTTTAATTGTTGCGCACAATCACATTCACATACATATATCACATATATTCAGTATGCATATTTATATATACTGTATATATATATATATATATATATATATATATATATATATATATATATATATATATTTATATATATACTGTATATATATATATATATATATATATATATATATATATATACAGTATATATAAATATATATATATATATATATATATATATATATATATATATATACAGTATATATATATATACTATATCTATATAAATATAT
>NC_090766.1:55089525-55092025 GCF_036898095.1 Palaemon carinicauda | reverse complement strand
GAAGGTAAAAAATCCCGGAATAAATGTTGCCATGCATTTACTGTTTTAAAAACGGATAAATTGACGTAAAGGAGTGTTATTACCGTCACTAACCCGCAAAAGATAATAAGAAATAGGGAAAAATTACGGTCGTCTGTATTTTACTGAAATACGACAGAATACAGTATATTTTACTGAGAATTTCCGATTAAAATTACGATTTTCAACAGAGTTAGGTGCAACCCTACGTAGAAAAGCAGTATACTACTGTATAAGCCCAAGAGCCCAGACAGGGAAAATGATCACAATGAGGAAAGGAAATAAATAAACTACAAGAGAGGTAATGAAAAATGTAGATGATATATTTTAAAAATAGTAACATTATATACAATGTATAAAATGACACATGTACGCCTGTTCAACATAAGTACATTCGTTGCAAATTTGAAAGATACCTAATGAGATATTCAGTGGTGGCATATAAAATTTGCCAATAACTTGTTAATAGAATTATCTATTATTGAAAAAAAACACATACGTTTTTTTTTTTTTAAGTAAAATGAAAGAGTTGCCATCTAAAAGTAAAAATTAGATTTCATATTACTTATGAGGCCATCTAAAAATTACATACACTTTTTTAATGAGTTAAATTTACCTCGATTATTATTATTATTATTACTAGCTAAGATACAACCCTAGTTGAAAAAGCAAGATACTATAAGCCAAAGGGCTAAACCATGGAAAATAGCCCAGTGAGGAAAGGAAATATTTGAAAAGAAAAAGATATGAAGATATGCAATGATTTGTTTGTAACACCGAACTATCCTAATGACAAAGAATGATGGAAAAACCTCACTCAAAGTATATGCATAATAAGGCTATAATACTATATAAGATATGTATATTTCGGCATTCAACTATTCAAAACATTATCTAATTATGTATTTTCAAGGCCATAAGGTGCTTGCCGCTACTCTATATTACAAAACCAGAAAAAAAAGCTTGAAAAAATCCGTAATATGTTTAAAACAAAATGTTTGCGTTTCGTTTAACGTAAACTCTAACTCATCGATACATTTCCTTCTGACAATAAAATCGAAATAGTATACATCATCATATCAGAAAGGATAATCCCCTTGATATTATCGTAAACATGAAAAACCTTACATAAATTTAAATATATGTAAAAAGTAGTAACATACAAATAATAACTAATAACTTCCTGTATATAGACAAACTGTGAAATAACTTTTAAAACTACATAAAAAAACTAATGAGGACAATTTACTTGAAAAATACATTTCCTTTAATATTATGAGACTATAGTTTACAAATTCATTTCAAAGTAGAGTTTAACAACTCAGATAAAAATATAAGTTTTTTTAATTACTTCTAGGAAGTTCATAAAAGTAAATTATCACATCGTCAAAGCGATCAAGAATTCCTTGGAAATATTACAATTGTAACAATAAAAAGATTCCTAACTTTAATATTATCAAATATGGAAAACTGCCAATGAAATACGTTGTCAGTTTATATTTAAGTTATATTACTTCTTGAAGAGGATGACACATGATTAACAGTTATATAATATATATATATATATATATATATATATATATATATATATATATATATATATATATATAATATATACATATATATACTATTATATATATATATGGGATATATATTTATATACATATATGCATATATATATATATATATATGTATGAATATATTTACACACACACACACACACACATATATATATATATATATATATATATATATATACATATATATATATATATATATATATACATACATATATATATGTATATATATACATATTATATATATATATATATATATATATATATATATATATATATATACATACATATATATATGTATATATATACATACTGTGTATATAAATATGTGTGTATATATATATGAAATATATTCATGTATATATTCACACTAAATTAAATTGAAGTAATCTTAATTTCTTCAGCATTATAATTTCAAGTAAAATTTCTTATAAATTCCATCATCGGTTTCAAGCCGAATTGAACTACACACAAACGATAATACGACGTCTGCTAAAAAGAAAATAGAAGATAAAACCGCAAGGAAGAGAACGGAGAGAAAACCCGCAAATGAGAGAATTCCTGACTAGACTCTCTCTCTCTCTCTCTCTCCTCTCTCTCTCTCTCTCTCCTCTCTCTCTCTCTCTCTCTCTCTCTCTCTCTCTCTCTCTCTCTCTTTCTCGTGATCTGGTTGATAGGAAGAAACTAATTACCTGATGTCACAGTGCATCTTTGGGGGAGGAATCGAATTTGAAATTTGAAGTTACATGGTTCGATTGTTTTTAAAAAAATAAGAAGCTGGTCGACATTGTTCGACTGGTGTTTTGATAAGGAATAAGGGAAGAAATATTTCAAATTCTACATAAAGAATTTCTTTCTAATGTGGTGTATGTTGCGGCAGAGGAATGCTGTGGTAATTTATGTGT
>NC_090766.1:55086575-55089025 GCF_036898095.1 Palaemon carinicauda | reverse complement strand
GAGACAACATAGGATATGAAATGAATATGAGGAGGAGGAGGAGGAGGAGAATGGACGACGAGGGGCATATTCCAGAGCAATAGGAAACAAGGACCCTACTTAGTCCTCCGAATGGCATTGCCGGCGTTTCAACATCTCAGCCTGTGAAGGATGAACTACCCAGCATCCACCGTCATCAAAGGATGCTGTTCGTGTGTTATTAAGAGAGGCGTTCGGGAGAAATGTCATTTGTAACCGACGCCAATGTTAATGTCACTCCGAAGGGAATGATTTCTAGTGACGGAATGTGCTGAAGGCTAGAGAGAGAGAGAGAGAGAGAGAGAGAGAGAGGGAGAGAGAGAGAGAGAGAGAGAGAGAGAGAGAGAAGTATATATAATTCACAATATACTATACATAAATAATGTCCCATATGTGGACTTTTTGTTAAAAAAAAATCTTCTGAGAGAGAGAGAGAGAGAGAGAGAGAGAGAGAGAGAGAGAGAGAGAGAGAGGAGAGAGAGGAGAGAGAGTGAGAGTTCAAAATAAACATAAGTAATGTCCCTGGTGTTAACTTTTGTTTAAATTTAATTTTCTGAGAGAGAGAGAGAGAGAGAGAGAGAGAGAGAGAGAGAGAGAGAGAGAGAGAGAGAGAGAGAGAGAAGTATATATAATTCACAATATACTGTACATAAATAATGTCCCATATGTGGGCTTTTGTTAAAAAAACCCTCTGAGAGAGAAAGAGGAATAGAAATATATAATCCAAAATAATCATAAGTAATGTCCCTGGTGTTGGCTTTTGTTTAAATTCTACTTTCTTAGAGAGAGAGAGAGAGAGAGAGAGAGAGAGAGAGAGGAGAGAGAGAGAGAGAGAGAGAGAGAGAGAGAGAGAGTATATATAATTCACAATATACTGTACATAAATAATGTCCCATATTATTATTATTATTATTATTATTAAATGCTAAGCTACAACCCTAGTTGGAAAAGCAGGATGCTATAAGCCCAGGGGCTCCAACAGGGAAAATAGCCCAGTGAGGAAAGGAAACAAGGAAAAATTAAATATTCTAAGAACAGCAAAAACATTGAAATAAATATTTCCTATATAAACTATAAAAACTTTAACAAAACAAGAGGAAGAGAAACTAGATAGAGCAGTGTGCCCGAGTGTACCCTCAAGCAAGAGAACTCTAACCCAAGACAGTGTAAGACCATGGTACAGAGGCTATGGCACTACCCAAGACTAGAGAACAATGGTTTGATTTTGGAGTGTCCTTCTCCTAGAAGAGCTGCTTACCATAGCTAAGAGCCTCTTCTACCCTTACCAAGAGGAAAGTGGCCACTGAACAAATACAGTTTAGTAGTTAACCCCTCGAGAGAAGAAGAATTGTTTGGTAATCTCAGTGTTGTCAGGTGTATGAGGATAGAGGAGAATCTGTATAGAATAGGCCAGACTATTTGGTGTCTGTGTAGGCAAAGGGAAAGAACCGTAACCAGAGAAAAAGATCCAATGTAATACTGTCTGGCCAGTCAAAGGACCCCATAACTCTCTAGTGGTAGTAACTTAACGGGCGGCTGGTGGCCTGGCCAACCTACTACCTGTGGGCTTTTGTTAAAAACCCTCTGAGAGAGAAAGAGGAATAGAAATATATAATCCAAAATAATCATAAGTAATGTCCCTGGTGTTGGCTTTTGTTTAAATTCTACTTCTTAGAGAGAGAGAGAGAGAGGGAGAGAGAGAGAGAGGAGAGAGAGAGAGAGAGAGAGAGAGAGAGAGAGAGAAGAGAGAATGAATTCCATCATCAAAGCTAATATGAAAGAATCTCCAATCTATCTAGTTTATTTCCTTTTCAAAAGTCCCTTATCTCATCAACCCTACTTCCGATGGTCCCTTCCCACCTTTCTCGTGTGACCAAAATTCCCTCAGGGAAAAAATTTCCAAGACAAAGTTGAGTTGCATATTAATTGTAAAAATAAATTCCTTATGAGATATACTGTAGCGGCATATAAAATCTGCACGAAATTTGTTAATAAAATTCTTACATACTGGGGGAAAACAAATTCTTTTGTTGTTATTATTACTAGCTTCACTGTTAAAAAATTTGCAGTAAAAGAAGGTAAAAATCCCGGAATAAATGTTGCCATGCATTTACTGTTTTAAAAACGGATAAATTGACGTAAAGGAGTGTTATTACCGTCACTAACCCGCAAAAGATAATAAGAAATAGGGAAAAATTACGGTCGTCTGTATTTTTACTGAAATACGACAGAAAACAGTATATTTTACTGAGAATTTCCGATTAAAATTACGATTTTCAACAGAGTTAGGTGCAACCCTACGTAGAAAAGCAGTATACTACTGTATAAGCCCAAGAGCCCAGACAGGGAAAATGATCACAATGAGGAAAGGAAATAAATAAACTACAAGAGAGGTAATGAAAAATGTAGATGATATATTTTAAAAATAGTAA
>NC_090766.1:55074075-55076575 GCF_036898095.1 Palaemon carinicauda | reverse complement strand
GAATGACTTACAAAGGTATAGAAATCGCATGAATCCAAACTGCTTGAAGGAGATTACCTCAATTACAAAGGCAAAGAAGACAAGTCCGCCTAAAACAGGACCTCATTACGTAATAATCTTTCCGACATTCTCACCAACAACAGGTGACATAGTTACGACACAAGTAAACTAAAGGACAGCTTAAGCAACATACTCATGTTACAAGAATTACTCAGGGTCGATTCCACTCTCTCTCTCTCTCTCTCTCTCTCTCTCTCTCTCTCTCTCTCTCTCTCTCTCTCTTCTTCTTCTTCTTCTTCTTAAAGAAACAGTAAGATAAAACGTAACGTGATATACTTGATACACTGCCTGCTTATTTGTCTTCCAGCACATGTGGTCACTAGGAGAAGTGTAATGAGAGGTCATGGTCTTAAAAGCCACAGAAAGAATGCCTTGTTTTACTCAGAGAAAGAGGAAAAATATGGAAAAGCTATATCCACAATAATTAAGCCAAAATAAACTAGGTTCAAAATTATTGAAATGAACTTGTAAATAGAAGGATTTATTATTTCTTATTCACTTTAAGACGATGAAAAGCAGGAAAGGGAAACAAAAATAACAAAACATGAACAAGTGAAAGCAGACTCAGTTTCATATCGTGACATCGTGAGTAATGAGAAAGCAGGACTTTAATGATAATTATAATATATATGAATTTGTATATATACAAATATGTACACACACACACATATATATATATATATATATATATACATGTACACATAAATGGGTGTATACATACATATATATATATATATATATATATATATATGTGTGTGTGTGTGTATGTATGTATGTATGTGTATGTGTGTATATGTATGTATGTATGAATGTATGTGTATGTGTATATATATATATATATATATATGTATATATATATATATATATATATATAGTGTTTAAAAGGTATTCTATGATCAGCTCATAAAGTGCCCAATGTAGGTCAAGACATAGGTTCTTCATACATCCAAAGCATTTCAAGAACAATAAATAAAAATAAAAAAATCAGGTAATTTCCGTAATGAGATTTTTGGAGAGGAAAAAAAAGGCATTTTGAAATGTCTTGTTGACAATATATTTCCTCCGTTTAGGAGGAAACATATTGTCAACAATACATTTCAAAATTATTTTTATACATAATGTATAGACAATTTACATGCCACTAACTATTTATGAAATCCATCTTTCCCTTAACTGAACTTGATAGCATGCAAAGCTTTGAAAAATAGAAGCAATGAATGTGTTTAGTGTTATTAGATTAGCTTTGATTTATAAAATAAATATTCATTACAATAAAAATACAAAATCTGGCAGTTGTATAAAATACAATAAAATGTCGTAGCTTCAGTTTTTACACATTCTTTTGAAACTAAGAATGCTCTTCCACGAAATATAATTACTATTTTATTTGGACATTTCCTAATGCAACAAATCTAAGATTCATACTGTGTGTTGCAAAAAGAATGATAATTTCCCCAGAGAATAAAAAAGAATGAACTCTCGAGGACCTGGAGACTATTTTAGCAGTATATTAATCAATAATGACCCCTGAGAAACTCGGCTATGCACTTAGTACGCCATATTAAAATGACACATGCAAGATGTCGTTACGTGTGTGAACCTTAATAACACAAATATTCCATTAGTGTTAAACACCCATTAAACAAAATCTGAGTACTTGTTAAGTGCAACTCTGACTAATTTAGCAAGAAAAAGAAAACAAAAACTTCGAACCCTAAATATGAACCCAGGCAAGAATTCAAGTTTGGAACCCGGCCATATTCAAACTAGGTGGAAATTTACATAAGACCCACTATTAGTTCTCAGTGATTCGTTTCACCCCGCGTCTAATACTATGTGCGTACAAGATTCCAGTGACCAGAACTAGTTTCTGCAAGCATAATTACCTTTGGAACTTGATCTTTCGAATTCCTCATAGCAGCTAATTTTTTTTTTTCCTCAAAGACGTAGTTATATTTGATGTTCATTCTTCTGAAAAATTGCCAACTCGAATAACAGGATAATTGGTTTGATATGGCTAGCATGTATCATACTTCGCAGTAGCAATTAGTAACTACTTTCGATCTGGAGAAAAGGCTCACATAAGGCTTTTGACGTATTGAAATGCAAGTTAATTATAACTAGTACTGTTACTCAACCCAGAAAAAAAAGCATAAAATCTAACGCGTAGAAGAGTACCCAGTCCTCAAGTACCCTCGAATCGTTCACACAAGAGGACATAAAATGCGGCTAAATATACAAAGTGAAGGATCATAATTATCTTAGCAAAGCCTCTTTCCACATCAGCTGCTGTTCCTGCTCATCGAAGTGTGTCCCTCCCCGCCGGGAGTCTCCCTGGATGTGGAGACCACCCCTACGGAACACAGGCCTCACCCCGCCCTTCGCGAATCCAAGGAGATGGCGCAGAAACTTAATGTGAGGCTTCAGGCCCGTCGAAGAG
>NC_090766.1:55064075-55069075 GCF_036898095.1 Palaemon carinicauda | reverse complement strand
TAGAGATTTAATCAATATCTCAAATTAGCTCATGACGTCAATATAGACGTCAAAAAGACTTCCTTCATTGATAACCACAATACCTAATACAGATAAATACATCATCTAAATAACATTTGTTCATCTAAAGAAATTATTGGAATTTAAACAAAATACACCATTGCTCTCATGAAACACATGATACTTTTCCAGCTTATATATATATATATATATATATATATATATATATATATATATATATATATATATATATATATATATATATACACAACAACACAAGCAGCCATTTCTAGTCTACTGTCGGACAAAGGCCTCAGAACTGTTTATATTCATGTTTGGGGTTTAGCCAGTTTCCATAACCACGCTGCCCAGTGTGGATTGGTGATGGGGAAAACTTTTGTCTGATCGCTCACATCAATATATGTATGTATATGTATATATATATATATATATATATATATATATATATATATATATATATATATATATATATATATATATATATATATATATACTGCATATATAGATATATATAATGTATATATGTAAATAATTATGCATTTCTATGGGGCCTTGTTTTATAGCAAGATAATCCTGCTACTCATCATTTTACCACGTTAAACGTACACATTTTTCAACATTTATGACAATTTACAAAGTCAGTATCAATGAAAGTAAATAAAGTTACTGAAACTATTCTTACTCATTAATTACAAACAAGTACAAAGAAGGAACAATAATCTGTTAAAGCAATGCGAAAATAGTAATCAGCAATATGTGGAAAATAACACTTGGGGATTACGGAACACCAAAAAGGGTCCCTTGGAATATCTCAGGATGCTGAAGAATCCATTTGGAAATGCGTTTCTCCTGTTGCAAGAGATAACAGGAAAAGTAATTAAGACCGTTACCGAGGGCTCTAGACAAGGCGTTCCAGGTCATTAGCACCGTCTAACTCTCCATCTATAATTTGTTTCGTATCTAGGTTGCCCTCAATAAAATTTGATGGCCAAAGTTAGTCAATATAAAACCAACCTTGAATGGCATTTATAAAAGGAAACTGTCATTTATTTGAAAACATCTATAATTCCATTTAGTTCCAATCACCATTTTTTCTTTTGACCTGGTCTACGTAAGGGTATTTGGTTGACCATCACATAGAATTCTGTTTCCATAAAATTCTAAAGAAGAATTGTATTAAATTGGCTGTCCCATATAATTCTTTATTTCCATAAAATTATAAGGAAGAATTGTATTAAACTGGCTGTTCCATAGAATTTTGTATTTCCATAAAATTCTAAGGAAGAAACGTTCCCTTTACAACTTCTGGTGAAGTCAAAACAAATTCAGAACATCCATTTGCAACGTATTTTGCTTATAATCCAAATTATCATTATTATTATTACTACTTGCTAAGCTACAATCCTAGTTGGAAAAGTAGTATGCTATAAGCCCTGGGCTCAAACAGGGAAAAAGGCCCAGTGATTGATTGATTGACTGATTTGAAGTTCTTTGGCATCCTGACTTCGAGGTTCATTGACGCGATATAGCCCAGTGAGGAAAGGAAATAAGAGAAGTAATTAACTATTGGAATTAAATACTTTAAGAACAGTAACCAAATTAAAATAAATATTTCCTATATAGAAAATATAAAAAAACTTTAACAAAACAAAAATGAAGAGAAACAAGACAGAACATCGTCCCCGAGTGTACCCTCTACCAAGCGAACTCTAATTAAGAAATTAAAATGCTGATGAAACTTGAGGGTAAATCCAATCGAACAGCTGATTTTTAAAAGCAAAATAACCAGACCATTTACCAATTGACCTTCAATGCTGAACTGATAAGTGCATACTTCTTAAAAAGGGCACGACCGCAAACAACTGAACCACCCGTTATTTTACCCTGATCCCTCTGACTATCAGACTTGTTCTCCAGAATGTTGGACATTAACATACAAAGGATATCAACACATTCTCCATTAATTATTATCAATGGAACTCAGCCTGCGAACGATTGTAAATGGACGTGGCACCGATATCATCTGCTGAACAACGTTTTGACTCGGCAGTCTTGTGTCCAGAAACATATAAAGGATTTTAAGATACAACGTGATATCAACAGAAGTGGACGGAATGATCAATATGAAGCCGGTGGTCGCTGGCATATCCGTCAACAAGAAAATAGGATTGTTTGTCTGACCTTGTGCGTACGTACAGCTAAGAGAATTGTGATTAACAATGGTATGAATGATAAGTGAATTATGAGTGTATGAAACAAGAAAATATTCAGATCTGACTTTATTACGATCCTATTCTGACGTAAATGTTGATATTTCTATGGAAAACATGCTAATGATAACACATTTCATTAAGATTGACTTTACATTACTCTTACTAATAGTTTACTAACTAAACAATTCCCTACCATGGTTAGCTAGCTAACTGCCACATTATAATTTCACTCCATCTTACTTCAGTTAAAAGAAAAACATCAAATCGTCGATATGATTACAATAAAAAATACGTGTTATCTAAGCAACTTTTATTGCAAATTTTGAAAGACACCTAAAATGGCAAATTAAAAAGTTTCATCTTTAGCAGTAAATGAAATTGTTTTATCTTCAACTGTTAAGTAGTAGTAGTAGTAGTAGTAGTAGTAGTAGTAGTAGTAGTAGTAGTAGTAGTAGTAGTAGTAGTAGTAAGGTTCAAACTATATTTCTGAAAATATCGATAGAATATTCTAATAAAAAGTATTAGGCTAAAGAATATCTATCAAACACCCCCAAAAGAAACTATTTGCTTTAATTAAAACTAAACTCTAAAAAGAACTGTATCTCAAAAGCACTTGATCAAGCGAATTCCTCAGATAAAGCTCTTCGATTCTTTGTGATTGCATTGCAAAACAGTATACCTAAACCTGATTGGTAATTCTCGAGAATGAGGAATTTAATCATGTTCTCATGTTCAAATAAGTGATTTTTATTTTAGTTTCGTGTTGCCGTTATATCCTCTTTTTTTTCTATTATTCCTACGTTTTCCAACCTACTCTAATGTATTCAACAAAATAGCGATTTATTGCAATTCCACTTATAAACTTGTTACTGGATGCCCCAAATATTGTATTTTTTCCATTTAAGAAAATAAAATTCCTGATTTTTTTTTCTTGCAAAATCACTGTATTGCAAACAAATTACAATATATGGTAATTTCATATGTTGCTTAGCCTTTGGCAATGCACCAAAATACTCTATTTTTTTCCATTTAAGAAAATACAGTTCGTGAATTTTTTTTTGCTTGCAAACGCGCTGTGTTGCAATCAAATTGCAATATACCATGTACGGTAATTTTCCAAGTTGCTTAGTCCTTGGCAATGCATTAGGCACTATTGCATAGCTATCGTAATCGTTCATAAATCTTGGAATTAATTTCCATCAAATAAACATAATTCTTTTAATTCTTACGTTCGTAGAAAGTAATATCATTGATTACACTCACCAAATTTCTTACTATCATTCATGAAACAAGACAGGCGAAGTTTACTGGAATTTGAATTTTATATGTTTACCCGCTCTAAGTAAATTTTACGCCTCAAAAATTTATCCTTAAATTTGGAAATTAAATCAAGACTCTTTCCTGCTACAAGATTCGAACCTATGCTAGAGGAAACGAGGGTAATTTGATTTACTACCCACGTGTCTCATGGAGACTTCTCTGAAAAAGCCAAGTCAGAAAGTAAACACGAGCAAGGTTTCCATCTTTGTAGCCTCACTGAACTTTCAGTCTTACGCAATTGGTTTTTAATTGCCTACGACCTTTCAGTCTTACGTACTCGGGCTGAGGTTTTAATCTTACACATCTGATCTTTCAGTCCTACGCAATTGGTTTCCTATGGTCATCAAAGTTTCAGTCTTACTTCCTCGGTCTGAGGTTTTAATCTAACGCATCTTATCTTTCAGTCTTACGCAATTGGATTCCTATAGAGATCAAAGTTTCAGTCTTGCGAACTGGGGCTGAGGTTTTAATCTTACGGATCTGATCTTTCAGTCTTACGCAATTGGTCTTTTATGGCCATGGTAGTTTCAGTCTTATTTCCTCGGTCAGAGGTTTTAATCTTGCGCATCTGATTTTTCAGTCTTACGCAATTGGTTTCTTATTGTGAAGTTTTAGTCTTACTCGTTCTGTGGTTTTGATCTTACGCATCTAATCTTTCAGTCTTACACAATTGGTTTCCTATGATCATCAAAGTTTCAGTCTTACGAGCTGGTGCTGAGGCTTTAATCTTACGCATCTGATCTTTCAGTCTTACGGAATTGGTTTATTATGGTCATAGTAGTTTTAGTCTTACTTACTCCTTCTGTGGTTTTGATTTTACACATTTGATCTATATAGGTTTCAGTCTTACGCAATTGGTCTCCTATGGTAAATAATGTTTCGAGATATGATTATTTACTAGGTTAGCTTTGAACTTACGAATACATGAAGATCCATTAAAAAGAATGTGTTGGTAACATTGACGATATTTTTTATTTTACAATGCTAAAGTAATGGCAGGAGAAAGAGAAGCGTTAATAAATATTTATTTCTACCATTGTTCTCTAGTCTTTGGTAATGCCATGGGCTCTGTACCATGGTCTTCCACTGTCTTCAGTTAAAGTTCTCTTGCTTATTTCTCTTCTCCTTGTTTTTTTTAGTTTTTATAGTGTACATATGAGATTTATTTTATTGTTACCATTTTATTCAATCGTGAATTATTTCTCTTGTAGTTTATTTATTTCCTTATTTCCTTTCCTCGCTGGGCTATTTTCCCTGTTGTAGCCCTTGGACTTTTAGCATCCTGCTTTTCCAACTAGGGTTGTAACTTAGCAAGTAATAATAATAATAATAATAATAATAATAATAATAATAATAATAATAATAATAATATAGATTGCTAATCATTTCTTACATTTTAATAGTAAAAAAGAGACATTTATGCAAAAAAAAAAAAAAAAAAAAATC
>NC_090766.1:55056575-55059075 GCF_036898095.1 Palaemon carinicauda | reverse complement strand
GGTGGGGTTGTAGACACTATAAGAAACTATAGAGCTTGAGCATATCTCGAACACCAGTCCAGCAGATCGGCAGTCAGGGGAAATTAAAGTATCATCTATAAAATTATCCAATAGTCATAATGATTTCTACATTTTATTAAATAATTCACAAATTTCTAATGGAATGAAAAACTATAATTATTCAAATAGTATTGCGGAGTGCACTTAAATCCAAATGAAAAAAATAAAGTGAAGCAAAATATAACAAATTCTATTGTAATCTCTCTAAAGCCTTATTCAAAATACATAGACTAGATATAGTTCAAAAATACTAATACAGAAATTGAAAATCACACCAGAAATGACTGGCAGATCATATTCAAGAAATCCATCATAATCCGACGCGGCTTAATCCAACCCATCAGAACTTCTAAAAAAGCATAACAGCTGCCAAGATCACCTCGTACTTGTCATTTCCGAAATACCAAACGTTCTACACGATTGGTCGAGCTGGCTAACATGGTCACAAGGCTAAAAAAGGAAAGGGAAAAAATATCTCTGAGAATTAACACGACTTAAACTGTCAACGGGTTTGTCTCTTTCGCTGTTATCCGCGTGCGCTGGAAAGTCCTGAGAGATTTCTCGGACATCCGGCCGGTGTCCGCTGCTGGACTCAAAGATGTTGAGGTATTAACGGCTCGTTATGGACAGCCGTGTCTTTTCTGTTCGTTAAATGAATAGCTGTTCAGGTGCAGGTTTAGATATAGATCGGTTGATTGCTTTGCATCTGAGGGGCATTTTGATTAGATATATGATATTGGTGTTTTAATCATATAATAATGATAATATTTGTCATGTTCTTTATTTCAGCTCGATGGTATGTAGAAAAACACAAGTAAACAAAATAATAATAATAATAATAATAATAATAATAATAATAATAATAATAATAATAATAATGATAATGATAAAAATAATAATAATATTAATAAAAATGATAATAACAACAACAACAACAACAACAATAATAATGATAATAATCATAATAACCGATAAAAACAGAAAATAATCAGATATATCAAGACAAGTAGTGTTAAATAGATAAATAACATAAGCTACGGAACGATAATTTATTTAACTTGCTTAAAAGAATAGCATTTGCCCCAAAGTTTGAACTCCTGAAATTCAGCTGACTCAACTAATTGATTAGAGGGATCATTCAACAATTTTGTCACAGTCGGAATTAAATTAGCTACAATGAGTTGCTTGAAGGATTGATGGAGGAAGAAAAAAGATCAAGTGAGAGAGGAGTAAAATGCAGATGATGAACACAGGCAAGAGAAAAAAAACGTAGAATTATAGTTAATTTTCTTTAATGAGACGCATTTGCACCGACTCGCAGCGGTGCCCTTTTAGCTCGGAAAAAGTTTCCCGCTACCTGATTGGTTGGAATTATCTTGACCAACCAATCAGCGAGCAGGAAACGTTTCCGAGCTAAACGAGCACCCCTGCGAGTCGGCGCAAATCTGCCTCGCTTAAAAGAATTGACTATAGCCCTAAATAGTTTTAAGGAGTTTGACGAGTATTCATCTGCTTGCAATTGCTAGTTTGTTTTTTCTAGTGACAGTAGCTACAAGACATTATCAACTTTAGTTGGAGCAAACGTGTAATTCAATAGATTGAAAAGGATACGGTGTGAACGACCGTTACCAACTTTCAGTCATAAGAGAAGATAAGTACAGGATTTTACGTTTTGCAATATGAATTTTGTTTATCATTTCTCTTTCAAGACAAATGGCCATAGAATTAAGCAATATCTAGAATTCCCAAGAACAGACAGACGTAATTAAAAGTACAGTTTAAAAAAAAAGTTGGGCGCGACGAGCAGTTTTTGTCGTATCTTAGCTATTATTATTATTATTATTATTATTATTATTATTATTATTATTATTATTATTATTATTATTATTATTATTATTATTACTGTTGTTGTTGTTGTTACTAGCTAAGCTATAACACTAGTTGGAAAAGCAAGATGCTATATGCCCAAGGGCTACAACAAGGAAAAATAGCCTAGTGAGGGAAGGAAATAAAGAAATAAATAAACGAAATGAGAAGTAACGAAAAATTAAAATAAAATATTTTAAAAACAGCAACATAAAAACAGATATTTCATATATAAACTATAAAAAGCCTTATGTCAGCCTGTTCAATACAAAAACATTTGCTACAAGTTTGAACTTTAGAAATTCCACAAATAAAAAACAAAGCGAATAGTGACATCATACCGAGCAATTGCATGCGTACGCTAAGTTTGCCAATGTCACCTGTATCAGTTCCGGCCCTGAAGAGCGACTATTTACATGGTAAACCAGCAGAGGCTGATACATTCGAAAGCTACGTTACAATAACTGAATTAATATTTGATTTGTGGCCTATATGGCGCCAGTTGCTAGCGAATCGCACATTTTGAAACGGGAGTAATTGGCGCATGCGCGCATCATCATATATATACTGTATA
>NC_090766.1:55051575-55054075 GCF_036898095.1 Palaemon carinicauda | reverse complement strand
TAATAATAATAATAATCTTTATTTCAGCAAAAGCCATATACAGTTACAATAGGGGTACAGTGATCTTACACTTTTGACATCAGTATAAAAAAAAAAAAAAAAAAAAAAAAAAAAAAAAAAAAAAAAAAAAAAAAGGACGAGATATGCAATAATATCAGTGATATATTACAAACATCAATTAGCAGGTTGACCACAGAGTTCTAAGGTCTGGGTAAAAAAGTCACAAAAGCATTAACGCTTAAAAATGATGATAACCTGCATATCGGCGTGTATTCTTTCACAAATAGTTCAACTTTAAAAAAGAGAAAACAAATACGCACTAATGAGATATCATGTTTACATTCATGTTTGTTTTATTGTATCAGATTTGTGAAAATCCATTGAAATAAAAAAAATTGTTCGTTTCAATTAGATGGCATCAAGGTCATAAACCACCATTCATTACACGTAGTGTTGTTACTAACTCAGAATAAAGTTATAAGGGTAATTGAAAATAGGTGGCGAGGTATCATAGACTGGAGAGAGAAAAAAAAAAAAAGTGTGACATAATACACTTCTTCAAAGCAATGTGTAGGTCTACCAGGGACTTATGTGTCCAACTGTACATCAACCGTTCGTGATATATATCGACTGATCTTTATACCTTCGGTTGGCAGCATGTTTTCTTGTTTTCATTCCCCCTTATTTTCATTGGTGAATAAGCACTGATATGTATATAAATAATAATTCGGATCAGCCACTTTTTAAGCTCTATGTATGTTTAAAACTTTTACCCATAAAGGTCATCAGCTCAACAAGCAAAGCATATTCGCGTTTTGATGTTTTTATTTGGTAATAATGTTATAATTGTTGTGTCATACATCTCAGGTCCTGATTTTTCATGTACATTATATGATTGTGAGTTGGAAGGAAGGCAAATGTTCACTGGACACTGAGATACATTACTGTTAAATAGTTGCCGTATAAAAACAGTAAAAATCCTGGAATAAATGTTGCCAGATATATACTGTTTTAAAAACTGATATTTTGACGTAGTGATATTACGAACTCCAACACGTCCATCTATCCATATACCAAGGCACTTCCCCCAATTTTTGAGGGTAGCCGACATCAACAAATGAAACAAAAATAAAAAAATAAAAGGGGACCTCTCCTCTCTACGTTCCTCCCAGCCTGACAAGGGACTCAACCGAGTACAGCTGGTACTTCTAGGGCGCCACAGCCCACCACGTAAAAGATAATAACAAAGTATGGTAAATTTACGGTCTATTGTATTTTACGTTTTTTTTTTTTTTTTTTTTTTTTTTTTTTTTTTTTTTTTTTTTTTTTTTTTTTTTTAAACATTGAAAGCTAACCAGTATATAATAATAAGTCGTAGGTGACAACGGAACTTTTAAATTTTGATGGCGATCCAAGCCAGGATTCGAATATCATTTAAGAATTGAAAATAATCAAGGGTTTGGATTAAATCTGAATTACATAGCTTTCATTTTGAAAGATGAGAAGAATCAGAATCTTGAAGTAAGGACTTGGCACATTTTCCAAAAAGTTACTAAAGATAGATTTCAGATGAATCTAAACTAACAAATTTCATCTTTTCCATAATTGTCCCGAGATTTTTAAATAAAAATGTAAACGCTAATCAAATTGTACTTTATACACTATTAGATTTTTTGGGGTTGTATGAGCGAAACACTTTCTCAACTTTGGGTTATTTTTCCATGTTGGAGTCTTTGTGCTTGTAGCATCCTGTTTTTCCAACTAGGGCTTTACCCTACCTTTTTATAACAATAATATGATATTGCTGCATAGGCCGGGGGAGGGGGTGTAGTCATACCCTGGTGAGAGGAGGTTACACTGAGTGGTACACTGAGAAACCACAATTTCCCACAAATTGCCAAACCAGCGAGTTGTAGTAAGAAAAGGGTTGAATCTGTGTGCGTCTGTGCATATCTGTCTAAATATTTAGCAGTAATATTTGACGATTCGTGTATACTAGGAGAAGAATCAGTTATATTACTCCTTTTCAGTTTTCTCTTTAATGGAGAAGCGATATATCTTACCAATCAAATTGCCAGGCAATTTCACCTTCTGAGGATGTCAGCATATATAGTAATTAGCAAGAGTCTGGCTACATATATAAATATAAAATTATAATATAATTCTTTCCGGACACGCTCAGTGGCATGGACAGACGTACAACTACTCGGTCTCCACTCCTCCTTTGGGTACGGGGGCGGAAGAGGAAGTAATCCTACCCCGGTGAAAAGGGGTTGTAGTTAGGAAACCGGAAGGGGGTGTGTAGGAAGGGTTGAATCTGTATGTGTGCGTGCATATCTATCTAAATATTGACGGGTCATGTAAACCGGTTTGCTAGAATGAAGAGAACTAAACAAATTGTCACGCCAAGTTGCCGACCAGCCCCTATGGGAGGTCAGTTGCACGGCTGCAGAAGGCGAAGAAGGCCCAGTGGCGAAAGCCCAGTGCACAGAAGCTGCCT
>NC_090766.1:55034075-55036575 GCF_036898095.1 Palaemon carinicauda | reverse complement strand
AACGTCAGCCAGGCTAGCACAAGCTCCTACTGTGGAGTGGCCTCTGCAGTAAACAGTTTAAACTCACACGGCTGGAATCGATCTGCCGCGTTACGAATGCTAGGTAAACACGTTACCACTGTACTAGCTAGTGATTTGGTCGAAACACAGCAATATATACGAAAAATATTTGACCAAGGAGGTGACGTTTTTCCACTTTGAGCTTCAATGGTTGATGCCCGTATATTTTACTGAGCTAATTTGTAAAAATCAAAGATATTTCCCGGATATTTCATGCAAAAGTTCTTATGAACTGATTGAAAAAAAAACTCGTTCATTAATTTTTCTAAAAAACAACAACATAAAACCAATTAAAAACCGCAGTAAATCCAATAACGTATAATACAAGTATTTTATTAAAATCTGTGGGTCCTATCATTTGCATTACTTTCCATTATATAAAACACTATTTATTACATTTTATTTTATATAAAAACAAAATTTAAAAAGATACATTTAGCCCATTACTGAAGATAATACTAATTATAATAGCAACAACAACTATTACAATAATAATAATAATAATAATGATGATGATGATGATGATGATGATGATGATGATAATAATAAAGAATAGCATCTATTATTGGAGAAATTCTAAGAAGATAACTCAATTAAAATACTATGATATAAACTACAGTACCTGCATTTTCATTTAGCTGGCAAAGCTTCACCTAAGAGGATATACTAAATCCCAAGCTTATGCATGGAGGAATTAATGTAATAGAAGTCAAACTTTTCTGTAAACGTGAAATAATATCAGTAAGATATTATGAAATACAAAAATTATCTTATGCAGGATATCAAAAACAGACAAATATAGGATAGTTTAGTCTGATGAAGGGATGAAATACTATTGTGATTATAAGATTCTAGTAGATGCAAAGCCAATTCTTGTTTAAATTCAACAACAACAACAACAACAACAACAACAATAATAATAATAATAAATACAATAAATATAGTAATAATAAAAATAATTATAACAATAATAATTACTATTACTACTATCATTATCATTATTACTATAATTATTATCATTATTGCATTACTTTAGCAACCCCACACAAGCCAAACCACTACGGACCTTGGAACCACACTACATCTACTATGGCTCTGCACATAGTTTTGACCTACTGTATCAGGATAATCAAGTAAAGTTATCTTATTATAATTACTATCACTGAAATGAAATAGTTTTATGCCTACAAAAGTATCTTAGAGGAAGAATACGAACAGACAAGTAATGTTAGTTAACTAAAACATTTTCTCGTTGGATATACGACTGGCCCGTATACATATCCATGCATACATAGCCTCAAACATACATATATGCATATACACATCTATATCTCCCCTATATAAAAAAAGGGTCTGAGCTCCTCTATATAGTAAAGAGTATATATATATATGTATATATATACATATATACATATACATATATATATATGTATATATATAGATATATATACATATATATATATAAATATATTCCTCTCCGGTCATACTCAGCGGCATCAACTAACGTATAATTACTCGGTCTCTCCCCGTCCCTCGGGAAGGGGGAGAGGGAGTAGTCATACCCTAGTGAGTGGGGGGGGGGGGGTTAGTGTGCGTGTGTGTATATCTATCTACATATATAATCGCTTTTTTTTACGGGTTGCGTACACTAGTATACACATACGAAAGAGAGAGAGAGAGAGAGAGAGAGAGAGAGAGAGAGAGAGAGAGAGAGAGAGAGAGAGAGATCTTCTTTGAAGTGACCTGCAAACGGAACGGAACGATCATAAATAACCCACACTGTCCCACATCACGACCAGACGAAGTTACCGCCGAGGAAAAAGCCTCCAATGAACTTTGACCGCTTTCGGGAACAAATAATTCCCGTCCTCGTCACCGCTATCACCACCAGCTCGGTGATGGCAGGATGTATGGCAAAGAGATACATCAGCTGATGATGATTACGATGGTGATGGTGGTGATGAGTGGAACAATGGTGAATGAGATAATGGTGATAATGGTGATAATGAGTGGTGGTGCTTCGAAAGATGTGGCGAAGGAGGAAATAGAGATATGAAGTTTTAAATTGGTGATCTGGTTTTATATATTAGAGGGTGTGTGGGGGTGTGAAGGGCTGACGAATCGGACAGGAATGAGAGAAAAGGTGAAAATCCAGACAACGATGACGAATTCTAACTTGGAGAGAGAGAGAGAGAGAGAGAGAGAGAGAGAGAGAGAGAGAGAGAGAGAGAAATTCTTTCTTCTTTGTTTCAACCTTTTTCTTTATTTCCTCATTCGGTTCAACAAACAAGAGAAAAAAGAAAATGAGAAAGGTTAAACTTCTCGACAAACTTTGAAGATTTGTTAATTCATCATTATATCATACTAGTGTATGCCTTCCGTCAAAATTGACGGCTAAATTTTTAGATGGATATGCACACACACACACACACACACACAG
>NC_090766.1:55009075-55029075 GCF_036898095.1 Palaemon carinicauda | reverse complement strand
ATATAGTAACTATAATTTTTTTAGCATATGTTTGTATGCATGGATAAAATCCCGATTTTTAAAATCCATGTCTTTACAGATAAATTAACAAAGAAAATGGGACGTCGGTGTAATAGAATACACGACACTGAAGAAAGGTTATAGGGATCCTGAAACACGCAGGCAAAGACTGAAGTCTACGCAGACGATCACGTACTTCATAATTTTGGAGAGTATTTTGCAACATGAGTTGAGAAAGATCCAGCCATCGAATTATTTCAAATCCGGAAATGGCCAACTATGCTGACTCACTTTGGTAGCTAATCGGTCCGTGTGACACACTGCCACTCGCACGGGACTCCTGCGATTAGTTGAAAACTTCAAAAGAGGTCTAAATCTTGAGATGAAGATGCTGAGCTATATGCTTAAACAACACCCACTTTTTAACCTTCTACCTTACTTTCGCCTAACAACAATAAATGCAGTAGTTTCTAGTCCACTGCCGGACAAAATCCTCAGACATGTCAATTCATGTCTGGGGTTTGGCCATTTTTCATCACTACGCTGTCCAGTGCGGATTAGTAATGGGAGATTTTGGGCTGCTTGTTCAAAGCGAACCAACCTAGTATGGGTGATCCTGACTATTAGCCTACACCTTTGCTGATCATGGAGATATGTATAGCCTTTCATGGTTAAGGTATCCCTCCCTCGCTTCCTGTCAAACCTTTTATAAACTTTACTTCCTAGTGCAACTGCAGAGTATTCCTTCAGCTGCACCCCGGCGCTGAATACTAGGTAATCCCTTGACCCCAGCAATGGGTCATATGACCCAAATTCTATACATACATAATCCCCTCACCCAATGGGTGGTTACTAAAAAAAATGACCTTTACATTGTTAATGTTGGTAAAATGGACAATATCGTTTGTAATGGCGATATTCTGGAGAAATAGTCTGGTCAACTTAAAGTTGAAGTAGCCTATTGGAAACGCCCTTGCCTGGTAATCTGTTGGACAGGATTTCGAGACCTGTTAGTGTCTGCAACCTCACCATCCTATTAAGCTTTGGATGGAAAGTTTGGGGGTAATATAAAGATAATAACGGTGAATTCCATATAATTAATATAAGCTGTTTCGAGTGAATACAAAAACAAAACTACCATACAAAATCTTAAACCCTTTCCTTGTACTGCATAACATTATTGTCTGCATATCTATAATAAATATCTAGACGTATTTTTGATGGTTCGGATACAATAATAAGTGAGACTGTCTTAGCAGACCAACCATCATCATGGATAGAACCATCAGCTCATTCCAGACAATACCAAGAAGTGCTACATAAGTACTATTATTGAATAACCTCTGTCCATCTCCATCCGTTACTTGTTGAAAAATGATGCTTAGGTATGTATTAAGATGAAGAGAAAAAAAAATCTTTAAAAAAAGGACGTGAAAAATGGTCAGGGATCTCCTGTGATCAATATTAATACCTGGGCCATTAACGTGGCGAAAAACAGAACAAGCGGCGTCGCCTTCAGAGTAAACCGTGGCAGTAGTATTCGACGCTGCTTTAATATTTCAATTACCATTATTATTATTCTCAATGCTAATGACTCCGCGCCGATGCCACCTCCTCTCACTCCCAAGAATTTTAAAAAGCCACTTTCGTTCTATCCCGGACCAGACACCCCAAAGGACCCGGTAATTGTGGGAGGGTGTCACCAGACACACGGCCAAGAAGCAAGGATGGCACATTCTTTCGCGTTCATCCTAATGCATTTCGGACATTCTCTCTGTACGAATCAGTTTCCTGCGTAGGTCGGAGGAACGTACTCGTCTCGAGTGCGTATTTACGAAATTACTGGGAGCTCCCGTATTTAGATGATTGCGTATATTGTAGTGAGAATTAACTTCAATATCAAAAGCTACCAAGCGCGATGGCACTGGAGGAACGCCAGAGAGAACTGAACAGAGCGAATCATTCTGCGCATTGTGGACATTAGAGGTGTTGTTGTTTGCCACGCCTCCACCAGACAGTGTCCTAAAGGGCGGGATCGGTAATTTTTTTCCTTCTTGTCTTTCACTTCTTCTGAACGAGAGAAAGAGGGCAGTAATTGCTCGGGAGGTGGAGGGCCGCATTCCGAGGAGTATCTCTCTCTCTCTCTCTCTCTCTCTCTCTCTCTCTCTCTCTCTCTCTCTCTCTCTCTCTCTCATGCTTGGTGTGACACCAGGAGGAATTTTAGAGGATCATCAGATGTGGAATGAATTGGATGCGAGGGAGGAATGAGGATAGAGGGGGGGGGGGAGAAAGAAGATGGTTTAAGAAATGACATATTGTCGACGTCTTTTTTACAAGATGAAGGGAAAAACTAACAACAATCGGTAAATTATTAAAGTTTTCTATTATAAAGACTTGATAATCAGACAATAAAAAGAATATACAAAATACTAATCCGGGGAAAAAGAAGGAAGACGTTTTAAGGAATGACATATTATCGACATCTTGTTTATAAGATGAAGGAAAAAGCTAACAACAATTGGTAACTTATTAAAGTTTTCTATTACAAAGACTTAATAACAAAAAAAAAAAAAAAAAAAAAAAAAAAATATACAATAAAATCCTAATCCTTGGGAGGAGAAGGAAGGCGGTTTCAGAAATGGCATGAGATTGTCGACGTCTTGTTTATAAGATGAATGAAAAAAACTAACAATAATTGGTAAATGATAAAATTTTTCTATTACAAAGACCTGATAATCAGACAATAAAAAATTATACAATAAAATACTAATCCAGGAAAGAGAAAGAAGATGGTTTAAGGAATGACATGAGATTGTCGACGTCGTGTTTAAAAAAATAAAGGCATAAAGACTAATAATAATCCGTTAATGATTAAAGTTTTCTACGACAAATACCTGGTAATCAGACGATGAAAACTGGATACAACAAAATACTGATCTCGAGGAAAAGTAGGAAGGATGTTTAAGAAATGACATGAGATTGTCGATGTCTTTAGAAGATGAAAGAAGAAAGATTAACTATAATCGACTTGGTAATTAGGATATATATATATATATATATATATATATATATATATATATATATATATATATATATATTCATTTATATATATATATGTATATATATAAAATATTAATCGGGGGAAGAGAATAAAAGGCCGTTTCAGAAAAGACATGAGATTGGGGACGTCGTGTTTAGAAAATGGAATAAACAGTAATGATTGGCAAATGATTAAAGTTTTCTTTTAAATCAAGACAATTAAAAAACAGAAAAATTGATACAATAAATTTCTCAAATTTCTTAGATTTACAGTGTATACTTATCTATCCTATTACAAAGACCTGATAAAAAGAAAAAAAAAACGATACAATAAATTCCTAAACTTGTTACATTTATAGTGTATCCCTTTCTCCCCATAATACTAACCCATGAAACGTAGATTAATAGTCTTTCAAATATTTTGTCATTAATGAAAAATGAGCCAGCACACCTAATTACATATTATGGTGGTCAACATAAGTGTCCTACATGAATTTTACTTCATTTAAAAATTTTGAGATAATTTTACGTAATAGAAAGTGACTAGAACCGAACAAAATTATTTTAAATTATCCCAGATAATTGACCTTTCTATTTAAATTCACGAGGCGTTCATATATTTCAAATATTATTTAAAAATATGTACAAAGAAACAAAATAAATTGTATGAAACCGAGTACTTACTGATGATCATGTCGCTTCTTACGTCATATTCCACACTTACCTAAAAAAGAAAAGGACAAAAAATAAAGAAAATTTTTGACTAAAAAATTAATGAAACTTTTTTTAGTATTAGATCACAAATTACTGTAACATGAGTTTATTTGTTTAACTTTAATCAGCAATTTACTAACATAACTATGTACTCTTTGTTTTGCTTTATCGTTTTTCTGTATGTAAAAGAGTACCTCTTGATCTATGTATCTTTTTTTTTTCCATATGTAAAAATCTATACCTTGGACATTCCTTTGTTATATACTAGTACTTATAACCCGTTCCATATGCATGCGAGTTTATATTGAAAAACAATAATTATGATAAAAACCGAAGATAATAGACGGGATTGGAATTGACTATAAGAGGGATTGCCCAGGAGCCATATATGGATGAGATCATGGTGAAGGGAAGATGGAGATGGTTTGAGCATGCTCTTTTAACTCCCAAAGAGAGATTGGTTCTCCAAACTTTCAACTGGGCTCCACAAGGCACTAGAAGAGTTGGAAGACCCTGACCTACATGGCTGAGGACTATGAAGCCCGAAGTAGGAGATGATGAATGGAGAAGTATTGAATTAAAAACTGAAGATAGAGACGACTGACGAAATCTAACCGAGGCCCATTGCGTCAATAGATGTAAGAGGAGATGATGATGCTGACTAAGATACGACAGAGTAGGTTGCAGTACATTAATTGTTACCAAGATATCACTACAAATACCAACAAACCAAATTCTCTTCCTAATCTGAAATAATCAATATAGTAGATTATTGATAACAAAATTTGAAAACTCTTTCGAAGCTTTGTACGTGTTGCTCTCTGACATTATCTTAGCTTAGAAAATGTTACAATATACTAGAGATAATTAAGGCTACATTCTCTCTGCTTACTCATGTCTGTGATTACTGACAAAAAACAATATATATTCTTTGGAAATCTTTGAATTTAGGGAATGTGGGTCAAGTAGCCTGGCGCTGGGTGAGAAGAGGCTTTCAAAGCTATTATGGAGCTGCGGGAAACCCCCGAAGAAAGGAAGACGGAAAGCAGGTGAAGTAAAAAGATAAAAAACTGGATGCAATTAGGGCATTAGGATACTGCAAAGACCGTTAAGTAATGCTTATGGTGCTCCGCATGAGGTCAAGTAACGGCACTAACTGACCCCCAACAACGTGATTATCTACAGCCTGACCTGTAGACTACAGGTCAGGTCGTGGGGCTAGAAACCTCAGCCCCTATGAGAGAGAGAGAGAGAGAGAGAGAGAGAGAGAGAGAGAGAGAGAGAGAGAGAGAGAGAGAGATTAATAAAAGGGGTTGAATTAAGACGTGTACCAAAACACCAGTTGACCAACTCTTAGCAACTCCTTCATACAACAAAAATGCCGTCAAAGCGCATTTACATTCTATTGACAGTTTCGCCATCCTGGTTAAATAACCTAATCATCTTTTGCTTTTTGCTACTAAATAATGTGGAAAGCTCGGGAGATTTCCAACTTATGATTTCTCAAGTCCCTTGCCAGTATAGGCTACCTGGTGCGTAAATAAACTACGACTTAAGTGCAATTTGGAACACAAAAATGTGTAGCAATAAATATAATTTGAAGTTGATTTTACTTGGTGATGGATGTGATGAATAGATGTTATTGCCTTCGTCAAAATCTAAGATTTTACGAAGGGCATGTATTCACTACTGTCGACATTTACTTATTTGTTTGTTTGTGAGTAACTTTACACAAAAACTACTTTACCGATTTTGACCAAACTTGGTACCCATATTGGGTATGACCCAATGATGAATCTGTAACATTTTGGATAAAGTACTTCATAGTACAAGTACGCAGCAGTACTTTGAAAATAATCGCGATGTTAAGTATATGGCAAATACTTTGTTAGTTTATTTTGTGAACAACACTAGGCAAAACTACTGAACCAATTTCATCTAAACTTGGTGGACATGTGAGGTATGACCCAAGGACAAATCCATTATATTTTAAAGAAAATTCATCCAAGTACAAGTACGCATTACAGTTAAGAGCAAAATAAGACTGTTTGGCATGACGACGACAGGTTCTCTACTAAGTGCCCTACTAGAGTTGATATGTTTTAAGCAAGCCACAGGAATAATGTGCTTAAATTCTCATAAAGGAAAATTCCTGCTAGTGTCCTTTCATCACAATAGAAAAAATAAATTATTGACTGTCAGGCGCCAAGTACGTGAGAACAAATCTCATAATTTTGACAATTTTATGCCTAATTACTTTATTATTTTTGCTAAATTCACTATAAATATCATTCACTAATTTTGCAAAGCACAATTCTTGAAGCCAAGTAAAAATTTCCCTAATTTAGCTACATTAATCATTTCCATTTCGTACTAATTTATAAGCGCTTGCTCATATAAGACGGAATATTGGATAATGTGCATTTAATATGAACTAATTCTTTCATACAACCATTTCCAAAATATCTCTATAAAAGATCATATCATTCAAAGGAAATGCCAAGCGATATCAATCAGCTCAGCAATAGCAAGTCAAAATGGAAGCTCGTATTCTCTCTCTCCCAAAGCCAATGGAAGCTCGCTCCCCCCCCCCCACCCCCCCAATCGTCGAAGCCTGATCACGAGCCAAAGAAAAATAAGCCAACACGAACATTAGCTCCAGAGCATTATCGAAAGAGCGGAAGAGGATGCAAGTAACCCCTTTGGCAAATTGACGGTTGTTGCACAGAAAGACTTTAGAAAAATGCCGAGTGAAATTAAATTATAAAAATTTAACCGACCCCCCCTTCCCCAATACCATCATCAGACTATAAACACCCCTCCCCTCTTAGCCCATCCCTTTTCCGGTGGGGAAATCACATCCCCATAATAGTGAGTACCGATTGGCGTGACATGGCGACCCGCCTTCTCCCGTTTTCTGTGACATGTTCGCAGGGGTTGTTTATCTATCATTGTCTCTTGCCACAGGCTGAGGTTTCCCGACCAGAGCACACCTACAATGACAGTGATCAATGACTAAAATTGGCATTCGTACGTTTTGCTGTAATAAATCTGCAATGCTGGGGTCTGTTTTTCACGGGGGCTTCCTCTGATAGGGATATAAAGTAGCTTAAAGATAACTTGTGGTTAGGTCTGGCATACCAACGTCTTGGTTAAACTGGAAAGCTACACGGGTCGTTTCTCTCTCTCTCTCTCTCTCTCTCTCTCTCTCTCTCTCTCTCTCTCTCTCTCTCTCTCTCTCTTTCCAAATTCACATGGCTGATTTCCTCTTTTGCTACATCAAAGATAAAAGCATTTCTGTTAGATTCAACTACAGTCCAAAGCAAGCTTTTATTCTGCATGCTTTTGTACGTGACCCGTCAAAAATGACGGCTAAATATTTAAATAGATATTCACACACGCGCACGCACAGATTCAATCCTTCCCACCCCCTCCCCCTTTCCTAACTACAACACGCTAGTTTGAGCAGAGATTATTGCTTTCCGAATGGTTGTCATTAAGCGTGACAGGATTAATATATATATACATATATATATATATGTATATATATATATAATATATAATATATATATATATATATATATATATATATATATATATATATATATATATATATTCTTACAAAGCACGTCTAGCGTGAGTAAATATTTTATTCATGTATTTCATTTGTATATTTAAGTGATGTATAGAATGCTCGTAAGGTGGGTTCCACTCATGTAGGTTTAAGTAATGTATGTACATAACATAAGACTTTCATCATTCATTCAATTGTATTTTTAATTTAATTCAGTTATGTAAATTTACGTTATTTTTAGGAATTCCTTTTTTTATTTCACGTATTTTGTTATGGTCTTATTTAATCTCATTTAGATAGGGTGTATGATCCATATGAGGTATGAACACGAGGGCTTACATAAGTTTCATGTTTCCATGTGGTTGGAACGTGCATGAAAATTCTCGAATCAGACTTACTCTTTTTTTTAAAGTTACGAGAGTTGGTGGGTGGAGTTAGCTGAGAGAGGAGTTGCCTCGTAAGCAAGGTTAGTATCCTTTTTTTCAATTTACTACGTTGGCAACCTCGCCGTTAGAGCCTTGCCCGCATGGCCCGAGAATGATCTATTTAGAAAATTCTAGACGAATTAAGTCATTATATATAGACCCTATGAATGCATAAGCAGTAGAAGAGATCCAGCCTAACCTTTCGAAAGAGCCAAAGTTCGCAAGCCCTCTCTCCTCTCATATGTGTGACCTCTCATAGGTTAATAAATTTTTACCCACCGTATATCTCGTAGAGTGTTGTTCAAACACTGGTGGAATTAATTTAATATTAAATCAAGTGTAGTGTATCTTGTAAGTACAGTCATATAAATTTTTGTAACTTTCCCTGTGAGATTTAGGTTAAACAGTGAAGTGGATTTATTTTGCTTATCTGATCGGTAACCTCGTGTGAATCAAAAGACGTAAGTGTAACAGTTACATATACGTAAATTTCATCATTAAATGTCCATTAGTGTGTTAAAGTGTTAACTCTTTTCATTAATTATCAAATTTAAATCTTTTTAATTCCAGTGAAACAAATGATTGTATGATTTTCATAGAGTAACATTTTCTTGTCTTAGTCTAAGGTTTTGTTCAGATTTAATATTTCGAGTGATTTATTTTTGGTGTTAATTCTTTCGAAGTATTGTAACTTTTGTAAAATATATTCATTTTTGTAAAGTGTGTATTATTTCGATCACCAATATTTCCTAAAAGTGCTTTGCTCGTAATCCCTGACGAAGAACCGAAGTAAGAGGTTGTTTTTTAATAGTACATATTAAATAATCCCCAAGTTTTGTTTTGAGAGTAGCGTAAGACACCTTTGAATATTCAGTGTTCATATACAGTATATTGCTGTCTGGGAGTTATGTAATATTCTCAGAGCTCGGGTATTATTTTTCAAGTGTAACAGACTTACGTAATATAAACAAGTGAGTTTGGAGCTCGGGAGTTTATGTAATTCACCAGCCGTAATAACATATATATATATATATATATATATATATATATATATATATATATACATATATATAAATATATATATATATATATATATATATATATATATATATATAAATATATATATATATATATATATACATATATACATATATATATATATAAATATATATATATATATATATACATATATACATACATATATATATATATATATATATATATATATATATATATATATAGTCAGACACCAGACACTTGTTCTTTATTATATGGTGGAGATTCAATGCTATCTTCAGCACGCATCTTCCAGTTCCGTCTATGCAAACAGTTGCCAATAATGACGACAGATTAGCCTACTGCTAACGGGGATGCTCGTACTTCCGTCTCGCCTTATAACAGTCCTGTTTCAGCTGCTTTTACTATTGACAAAAATGGCTTATTACCTGTTGGCGATGCCATTAGTCTCTTTTGAACAGCTTAAGTAATGCGAGAGGGCGCGTGGTTTTCCTGTCACCGCCTTCCGTAACGCCTGGGCGGCTCCTGAACTCTTTCTGAGGCATCTGTAAAAGCAAAGGTCAACTGGTGGTGGGTGAAATGGGTTTCATAGATTTCTTCTGATTTCAGTTCGTGCGCTGAAACTAAATGAAGTCTGCACTTGCCTTGCGCCTTTACATCACGTTTCTCACCTCTATCCCTCCATCTCTCTCTCTCTCTTTCTCATTATGACAGTTACCATGTAAGTAATCGTAGAATGTGTGAGTGTCGTTATAGGTTTATATGGCACACAATTGCACGCTAAGGCTACAACCACATCCCATAATAATGGCTGAAAACTGGAATAGTATGACGTTCGTATTGATTTGAAATAACAGATTCTCGTTCATAGAAATATGATAGCATATAGAAATGAATGACAAACCATATATAACGTATATCTTTTTATATGAGAACCAATTATTCCGTCCAAGAAAAGTATTCATAAAAGAAAATTATTGTTTTAACTATGATTATTACTTATGATTTGGAATACATAGAATAAAATATGTATGGGAATGAAACCAACCTCGTAAAAAAACTAATACGAATGAAAATCTCAGTATATAGGGAATGGTATGAGTGTGTTAAGTCAGTCTTGAGGAGTTTAATATTAAGCTTTACTTAGCTTTTGGAATATGGCAAGTGACATAACTTAAGAAAAAATACTGCAGTTCTTCACGAGAAAGAACTTATTATAATATTCGTTGTGATCAGTTCATATATATGCCAAAGTCTGTAGATCTTGATATAGCCTTCACATCTACCATTATGCAAATCTTCGTCCAGTATTTCTCTATCTAGATACGAGATGCAGCAGGACACTCCTTCCCTCCCATTTCCACCTCCCCCTAAGGAGAGGCTGATTACAAAATCATAAAATAAACGTTCACAGTTATAAATAATTCAAAGACAACTTAAGGGATAAGATGTAAATCAAGTGGTGGTTATTATTTTGGCGTTTAAAAATTTCCTCGACAATCTTTGTAGTTGATCTTTTTTACGATAGTTGATATTAGTCTTCTTCTTCTTCTTCTTCTTCTTCTTCTTCTTCTTCTTCTTCTTCTTCTTCTTCTTCTTCTTCTTCTTCTTCTTCTTTCTATATGGAGTCGCCGTTTCGAATGAGCCTTATCCATCTATTTCGGTCTTTACATCAGTAATATCCAAAATTATTGAGTTGTTTAAAGAATTTCAGCTTTTCATCTAGGTCCGGTACATAAGTGAGGTATTATGATTTACGGAGTAACCGGTGACGGAAATTTTTGCTATCAACGTCTATCATGTAACGATTACGTTATTTCCTAATTTTTGCAGTGAGCTCTCTAGCCAAAGGCTAGAAAATATTCCAAATTTCATTTCCATCCAAAATAAGAAAATATCTTTAGGTAAGAATGTCATAATGGCTGCTATGTAATCAAAATTGTGCGTTTTAGATTTATAAATTAAAGTTGCGCAATTTTTAGAATTTGTGGTTCTTCGAGATTAATATAATATTTTATGGACATACATTATTGAGTAGAATGTTAAAGAAAACACAAAAATTTAGTATTTCTTATTATCAGGAGATGTATTATCGTTAAGTATGTTACGTTAGAATTGATAAAAACGTAAGGACTACCTGAAACGTAATCATATTTATATCAATGTTAAAATAATATGATAATAATGATAAAATGAAACATATGTTAGATATAATGGATGAAAAATAAATGTTATGAGGTAACAATCTGTGACAAATAGAAGTTTTATTTAAAATTTACTTAAAATGGAAGATTCGTTATCTTTAAGTATATCTGAAAATCAAACAAATGAAAATTGTGATTTTGGTGATCCACAGACCACAGAGGCTATTTTTTTTTTTCTTTTTGTCATGACGGTCAAACATGATTTGATTTGGCAAAGATTTCAATTTATGATGTTGGTATCATAAATTGTTTTCGCAGTTTTTTTTTTTAATTTATTTATTATTTCTAATGTTAGTAAATACTTTATTGCGAAATATGTTGTAAACAAATTGTTTTCTGTAATATTATTCTGAAATTACATATAAAAATCAGACTATATATCAGTTTAGTGAGATCGGTGTGACTATATAGACATGAATCATGGTAAGATAATGAATGAAACAATCTCCAATAGATTTAGTAGATTTGAGAACAAAGCCCTCAGAAGGATATTAGGGGTTAAATGGCAGGACAGGTTTTGCAATGAAACTATAAGAGAGATTACTCGAGTGCCATATGTGGATGAGATCATGGTGAGGGGTAGATGGAGATGGTTTGGGCATGCTCTTCGCACTCAAGAGAGATTAGTTCACCAAACTTTCAACTGGGCTCCACAAGACACTAGAAAAGTTGGAAGACCCAGGCCTACATGGCTGAGGACTATGAAGCGGGAAGTAGGAGATGATGGATGGGGAAGTACTGAATTGAAAGCCCAAGATAGAGACGACTGGTGAAATCTTACCGAGGCCCTTTGCGTCAATAGGGGTAGGAGGAGATGATGAATATTCTTCTGAGTGTTTACCATGTATGCTAGTACCGTATATGCTATGATTCTGAAATATAACAGAAAATTGGTTTTTCTATGTCTAAATCGCCAACCATTTGGACAATACGTGTTTTATATTTAACTTTTAGCTTCGATTCTGCAATAAAGATTTTCTTCTATTTCTAAATCACTAACCATTTAGACATTGAGGGCTTTTATTTAACTTTTAGCAATAGGCACGCCAATTTAAATTTTTTTATTTATAATGATAAACATTAAAATGCTTCGAAAATTTTTTTAGCATACAGACCTCACACAACTTTCTGCATCTTTATTAAAAATAACTTTACTTCAAAAATCGATATTGATGATCAATTTGCGTAAACTGGCGTCGCAACAATCATAGTCATCGATCGAAGGTGAAACTTTTTTTCGTGAAATAGGATTCATTATCATCCTTACGACACTCTTGAGCTTATTTTTGTATAAATCATTATCACTATTATTATCATTATTATCATTATTATTATAATTATCATTATAATCGTTATCATTATTATTATTATTATTATTATTATTATTATTATTATTATTATTATTATTACCATACTTTATGTTTTGGTAAAAAAATGCAAATAATAAAGATTATACAACAAAAAACTCAAAGACCATGGCTGTTATGACGTCAGTTTTTCAATCCTTCATAAAGCATTTTCTATCGAGAGTATTATTTTCATTGAAAAACAAATAAGCGCTTCCTTCCTGTTTTACTTTTAAAATTATTAATTCCATTCACGTCTGTATCTTCAGAAACTCTATGAGCCTTCCAAGATTACACAATTCAATAAACATATTATCAGAATAATAAGTAATGAGTATATTATATTAGCTTTTTTCTTCTTCGCTTTCTTTCGGTCCGTCTGTCACGTCTGATGAAATTAATATTTCAATTACCCTTCTCATTTCTGTCAAACCTTGGCGATGTTTATGGTTCTGCTATATCAATATACTTTCCAGAGCTGCGACACAATAGGGTAAAAAGCAACCCAATTTCCAGGACTAATTAAAATCACTCACTGGAAAATTTATCGCAGCTACAAATTAACCGAAAATAAAATGAAAATAAAAAATAAAAAAAAGGGGGCGACACCTCACGACAAAGGGAACAAAGAAATCCACTATATTTCACAAGAAGCCAAATGTAGTTTCAATCACCTCGCGAGACTTTCCACACGAAGCTCGACCAATCATCACATGTCGAAATAACAGCAAAATCCATCGGTAGAAAAAAAAAAGAAGCAGATGAAGAAAATAATAATGGCTCAGAGCCGCCATTGCAGCACTCTTAAAGGCCATCAAGACAGGATTCGATCCCTTATAAATAAAACCACATGCAGACCCCTTTTTTTTTATTTGTAATAATATATAAAGTTTGTGAATTATTTGCCGAGGAGGTGTTATTAGCGTGTGATAATGTAACACCTGCCGCACACCAGGTACCCTTTCACAAAGGCCATTCGCTGAGGAATTAGTCACGAAAAGTTCTTCCGAGGGACCCGACGCGTCTCAAGCTACCACAGAGAGAGAGAGAGAGAGAGAGAGAGAGAGAGAGAGAGAGAGATGGAATATAGCAAAATAAGGAGAGGGAAAGATATGAAAATGTGTGAGAGAGAGAGAGAGAGAGAGAGAGAGAGAGAGAGAGAGAGAGAGAGATGGAATATAGCAAAATAAGGAGAGGGAGAAATATGAAAAGGTATATATATAGCGAGAGATAGAATATAGGAAAAAGAGGTTCCAGCTCTCTTATAGATTCCTTCAGGAGAGGAGAGAGAGAGAGAGAGAGAGAGAGAGAGAGAGAGAGAGAGAGAGAGAGAGAGAGAGAGAGAGAGGTGTTGGGGGCAGGATAGAAGGAAGAAAGGGCCCTATCATATGAGTTATGTGAAACAGGAAGGGAAGTAGACAGTTTAGTCCGAGTTTTAGATAAAAGGAACCATTGCAGCTAAAGAGGATAGACATCAGGAAGCTGTTCAGATATGCAATATCATAATTAAGCGGAGTTGACCACATTAAATTCGTCGACCTGTCACTTGAGGTGGTAAATAGGTAGCAGTAAAACAGCCATCATCAACGTCCTCTCTCTCTCTCTCTCTCTCTCTCTCTCTCTCTCTCTCTCTCTCTCTATTTTGCTATATTCCATCTCACTTTCTCATTCTCTCTCTCCATACCTTTTCGTATCTCTTCCTCTCCTCACTTTACTATATTCCATCTAGCTCTCTCTCTTTCTCTCTCACATTTTCTCTCTCCATATCTTTTCACATCTCTCCCTCTCCTTATTTTGCTATAATCCATCTCTCTCTATATACCTTTCCATATCTCTCTCCCTCTCCTTATTTACTCTATATTCTCTCTCTCTCTCTCTCTCTCTCTCTCTCTCTCTCTCTCTCTCTCATTTCGTTATATTCTATCATATCTTTCCCTTTCCTTATTTTGCTATATTACATCTCTCTCTCTCTCTCTCTCTCTCTCTCTCTCTCTCTCTCTCTCTCTCTCTCTCTCTCTCTGTCATTGTTTTAAATTCAGAGATAAATCCATAAGTTATAGCTTACCAGAAAGCACATCAATATTGCAGCTCCATAAACGAACCATAACGATTTATGTCAGAATCGTGACTTAAGAAGGTAACATGTAGGTCATTTCCAGCAAACTTGTCTTTTCCGAGGACACATTTGATATAATGAACAGCTGGAAGTTCGTTTAATTAAAATATGATTATGGGTTGTTTGGTGCGAAGAAAAACTCAGTATATATAATAACGTTTCTCTGGAAAAGTTGATTGACTGATCGACTTGGAAATGTGGCGTAATCCTTTAGAAATCAGATTAATGGGTCATTATTCAAATGCCATTATACCGTGCGTGGTATGCACTTGCGAAATCAAGAATTAATGTTCCTTTTCAAAGCTTTAGCTGTACTCGCACATACATACACACACACACACACACACACACATATATATATATATATATATACTGTATATATACAGTATATGTATATATATATTTATATACATACATATTTTTATAAATATATATATATATACAATATACATACACACACATATATATATACATACATACATATGTATATATACATACATACATATGTATATATATACACACATATATATATATACATATATATATATATTATCTTCTCCTCCTACGCCTATTAATGCAAAGGGCTTCGGTTGAATTTCACAAGTCTGATATATATATATATATATATATATAGTCTGTTTAATGTGAAACTAAATAAAATAGTTTTTAACAGCATATCAAAATAAATGATAATCATACATAAGTGATTAGGTAAAGAGATAAGAGATAAAGAATCGATTAGTTTGTATATGATGGAATCCACAGAGTTCATCTCCCATTGTTACTTATGCCCAGAATATATCAAAGGTACTCTACAATGATGTTCATACATTTCTTATTGCACGATTCTGCTTTTAAGAATTTAAGAACTACAAGAATGTTGTTATGAGAGACTTTTATCCTGAGTTTTTCCAAATCAGTTACCAAGTAACTTGATGGCCGTTATAGACTAACACAACCTCAACATTCCCTGAAACACACACTCTCTCTCTCTCTCTCTCTCTCTCTCTCTCTCTCTCTCTCTCTCTCTCTCTTTCTCTCTCTCTCGTACAGACTTCCAAAGTAGACTTCCAAGGTTCATGTAGTAATAGTATAATTGCGCGCTCTCTCTCTCTCTCTCTCTCTCTCTCTCTCTCTCTCTCTCTCTCTCTCTCTCTCTCTCTCGACGTCAACGATTCCCTCCTTAACATTACGTCAAAATCTACATAAATCAGTCAACCTTAGCGTAACCCCGTAAGACGAATGGGGTTTGCGTCTATGTCAATAATCTATGATCAAATATAACCTTACGTGATGAATGGGCTTAACTGTATAGCAATAATGGCGTCTGATTATAACCCTCTCGTTCTTTTGTACCTTATATAGCCGAGAAAGGCGTGAATTAGGTGTTACTATTTGCTCCTCGTAGATTTCCCTGGCTGGATCATCCCTCTTACTTTTATATTTTTCGCGAACTCTAAATATATATTATATCTGTATTTTTTGCTTACTTTTTTGTTTTTTATATACTTGCTGGCTTTTGAATTTTTGCTCCCTATGTTTGTTTTGCTTTTACTGAACTCTATGCTTAACTGTATCTTCGCATTGCTCTCTTTTTACTCTATGCTTAACTGTCTGCTGGCTTTGCTTTCTTATAACTTAGTTCTTAGCTGTATACTAACTCTGCTTTCTTGGACTTTTATTCTTAACTGTAAGCTGGCTATGCTTTCATATAACGTATCTGCCTGCTGGTGCTGCTTTCTTGGAGCTTTATACTAGACAGGACTGTCAGCTGGCACTGCTTTCTCAGAGCTCTATATTCAAATGTCATCTGGCTCTGTACTTCTTCTGTTAGCCTTCCTTCTTACCCTTATTCATTTTTCGACTGACTGTCTTCCCTGAGAGATTACTGATATTTTGAATATATATATAGCCCTCTAACAGCTGTGCATATTTTCATTATTTATTATTATTAATAAAGTTTTTACCATAATAATAATAATTATAATAATAATAACAATAAGTATAATAATAATTATAATAATAATATATAGTTGTTAGATGATATATACTATATATATATATATATATATATATATATATATACATATATATGTATATATATATATATACTGTATATATATATATATATATATATATATATATATATACATATATATGTATATATATATATATATATATATACTGTATATATATATATATATATATATATATATATATATATATATATACACATACACACATATATATATATACAGTATATAGTGTAGTACAGGTCTTGATAAGCACTAACAGCACCAAGTCTTAAGTATAGTGCAGTTCTTGATAAGCAATAGCAGTACTAAGTTTACAGTGCAGTGCAGTACTTGATAAGCACTGACAGCACCAAGTCTTAAGTATAGTGCAGTTCTTGATAAGCAATAGCAGTACTAAGTTTACAGTGCAGTGCAGTTCTTGATAAGCACTGACAGCGCCAAGTCTACAGTGTAGTGCAGTTCTTGATAAGCACTGACAGCGCCAAGTCTACAGTGTAGTGCAGTTCTTGATAAGCAATGCCACCACCAAGTCTAGAGTGAAGTACAGTTCTTGATAAGCACTGACAGCGCCAAGTCTACAGTGTAGTGCAGTTCTTGATAAGCAATGCCACCACCAAGTCTACAGTGCAGTGCAGTTGTTGATAAGCACTGACAGCACAAAGTCTTAAGTATAGTGCAGTTTTTTGATAAGCAATAGCAGCACAAAGTCTATAGTGTAGTGCAAGTCTTGATAAGCGCTGACAGCACCAAGTCTACAGCGTAGTGCAGTTCTTGATAAGCAATGGCAGCACCAAGTCTACAATGCAGTGCAAATGTTGATACGCATCTTGTAGACTACCATCTTAAAAAAATTAAACTCTTGTATATCTTCCAACCACCAGAGCTAAAGATGTCAGTGAATACTAAGGTAGGAGCAATATCTACCATACTGTGCTGGACCATTTACCCAGCAAGGACGTAGTAGTCGTTAATGTCGATAATGAAGAATTTTAATGAATTTCCAATTACCCGGCGAATATTTCATGGTGAACGATTTTACTTTCTTTTATCCAAGGATATTTTTTTCTACCTCAGTATGACCAACAACTTTCTCTTTCTTCTTTTTTTAAAGTTAGATTACACATCAGGTTATTTATTTACCTCCGTCTCTTTCTGAGTGTAAAACTGCAGATTCAGATCAGTAGAGTCTTGGCCATTTGGTAAAATTTTTTGCTATTTTTCATGGATGTACAATGAAAATTTCAAATGTACATTTCAAACATAAACAAAATCGCTTGTACAGCTAACTTAATTCTGAGAACATTTACCATAACACCAGTATACAATTTGCTGTCTTGAAAAATTTCTCTCTAAGAAATACACCATTGCTTCGTGTTAGTTTGGGTCACTTACTCAACGGATGTTTTTTTAAGTGATTCTTCAGAGATATCCTGAAAGACCTACTAGCCACAAACACGTTCCTGTATTATGTCAGATAGCAAATCCGGTTATAAGATACGTGTATCCTGTAGGTGTATAAATACATATTTCTTTAAAAAGTTAATCATGGGTGTATGTATACATATGTATACATGCATCATCAAGCCAGGATACAAATCCGTGAAGTACTTGCATTACTATATTGAAGATTGTAAAATAGGATGTTGTATAAGAAGCTACAATTTCAGACGCATTATCTTAAACATTTAATATTTATGCATACATATTTTCTATTCTAATTGAATAAACAGTCTTAAAAGAAGTCTGGGACAATATTAACTCTTGAAGGCATTACCTTACACTTTACATTAAAAGAAATTCACATCGATTGCTACAGATATTTAAAAATCAATAATGACATTCCCGAAAACAGAGATAAAAACCTATGATAAATCGCAGCTTTCCTTCTATAATCTAGAGGGAAAGCTTCAATAGTGATGGCCTATTAGAGACGTTCCTGCCCGGCATTCTGCCGGACTGAGGTTAGAGTCGCGCTCAAACTTGATAGTTTCTTCTAGTGCCTACAACTTTTCCATCCTTGTAAGATAAGGATAGGGGGTTTGGGGGAGCCTATAGGTCTATCTGCCGAGTTATCAGCAGCCACTGCCTGGCGCACTCTGGCCCTAGTTTGGGTGGAGAGGGGCCTTGGGAGATGATTATATGTATATATGGACAGTCTCTTGGGCACTGTCTTGCTAGCTAGGGCAAGGTCACTGTCCCTTGCCTCTGCCTTTCATTACCAGCCATTAAAACTTTTAAACCTAAAATCTAGATGGAAATCAAAAGGGAATTTTAACCCCCGAAGAATCCTACATGGAGTTCTCCCCGACAAACATTCATAAACTTTGTTGCTATTGCAAAATTACCTTATACGTTTGAAAAAATAATCACTAAATTGAAAAGAAAAATTAATGATTTCTTTGAGTAAAAGTCCCACCTCCATTTATTATTCCCCCATGGCCCGAAAGTAAAGCATGTGAATGCGTGCGTAAGTGCGTAAGTCGGTTGGTGTCTCGTGCAAGGGGAGGTTCCAGGAAACCGTGTTTCGGCCATTACCTCCACAGATTGCCTTCATTACATTAACTCTTACGACTGTCTGGAGGTGATTATTTTATTCCCGATTACCTTTGGCGTCGATTATCGGTGTGCATCTGTTTCCTCTCGTTTATGATGGATGGGCGAGCAGAACAAAGAGAAGAAAATGTCTCCGTGACAATTCACAAACACCTTCGAAGCATCGGCTTCCAGACTCGACAACTCATGGAGGCTCCTGACTTCTTTCTTATCTTCAATGGCGTCTAATCTCTAGTCTGTACATGGGTGACTTTGTTTGTAACATTTCCAGGAACTTCCTGGGAGGTTTAGGGAATATATAGTCCAACGACATTAACCCTGGTTTTCCAACTAGGGTTGTAGCTTTGCTAATAATAATAATAATAATAATAATAATAATAATAATAATAATAATAATAATAATAATAATAATAAATAAGTCTCATATCAGTGAAAAAAAGACATTTTCTAAAGAACCTTAGTGTTATTGATTATTAGGGATTTATTAAAAAAAGAAAATTTTAACCTGAAATATAACCAGAGGCCTACACATTAAGGGCTACGTGCAAAAGTTTTCCTAAGGGCAACTAAAGTTTTCCGGAATTTAATCAATAACCAACTCCGATAAGATTATATTGATGGATCGTTTTAATCAGTAATCATTTTGTGTTTTTACTTATGTAGTCATCATCATCATTATCTCCTACGCCTATTGACGCAAAGAGCCTCGGTTAAATTTCGCCAGTCGTCTCTATCTTGAGCTTTTAAATCAATACTTCTCTATTCATCATCTCCCACTTCACGCTTCATTGTCCTCAGCCACGTAGTAATAAACTAAATCATTTGGAGTTACTAAACAAATCTACCAATATCGATCCAAAAAAGACTACTACTACTACTACTACTACTACTACTACTAATAATAATAATAATAATAAAGTCACACCTCGTCATAACAATTAAAGAAAACCCTTGATTGAGTGGTGCAGTCGTCACA